>NC_056741.1:1558211020-1558511020 GCF_019279795.1 Protopterus annectens
ATTTTATACAGTATATATCATTGACAGAAGAAGGTCAAAAATTAAAAAAGATGGCTGGGTGCACAAGACCCAGGATAAAAAAGTGCCCAATCCTGGTTGGTGTACTAGTGTCAGGACTGGAAAATATGACAGTGTAGAATCCTCAAAATGCAGAAACCTTCCTACAATTGGGCTAGGCCAGGCCCAGGAGGAGGATGCCTCCCCATTGTAGAAGGAAGAAGTAGCAGTCCACAAAAATCACAAAAACTGATAGGCCAAAGAAGAGCCATAAAGATGACAGAGTGGACTATTGAGGATAAGAAAAAAATATTTATTGTTACTATTGTGCAGAAAGCCCAGATTTTCCAGACACAAGATATACAAAAAGACTGAGAGAGAAATTAGAGGAACGAAAAATACTTCCACAAGAAAAACTGTCAGAAGCCTCAAATAAAAATCTGTGTTCATTAATACAACAGATTTGTGAACAACTTTGATCTGTTTGGAAAAAGAAGCATCTGAGGAGGTGTGAAAGCAACAAAATCTAGAGATTTTTGAAAAGTATAAAAAAGAAATATGGACATGGGAAAAAGAGAGATTTGATATGGTGCAATATTTAATATAATAAGTCGAAAGCCAAATTAATCAAAACAAAAAAGCAGCCCCAAAGATATTTGAAGAGAAATACTGACAAAGGCATCCAGATATGGAAAATTTCACAAAAAAAAATAATAATATCACAAAGAGGGAATGTAGAACAGAAGATTAGTAAAGCAGAAGTTAAAGAAGCTGAAGTTATGGAATGTGTGCGAAGTGAAGGATTTGGTGTAGAAGGTCTAACACAGGTTGCATTACAGCATGATGGAACAAGCCCCTAAAGTAAGCAGAAACAGGAAGATCAGGAGACATCTGAAGAAGAAATGGACATGGGAAAGAAAAAGAGATTTAATATGGTGTAATATTTATACAAAGGAGAAAGTGAAACTAACCAATACAAAAAAGAGCAGCACCAAAGATATTTTAAGAGAAATACAGGCAAAGGAATCCAGACATGGAAAACTTTACAATACAAAAAAAAAAAAAAAATAAGAAGACAAAGAGGAAAAGTAGAAAAGAAGATTACTAATGGAGAAGTTAAATCGAAACTGAGGTTATGGAGTACCTGCGAAGTGAAGGATTTAGTGTAGAAAATCTAACTCAGAAAGCACCACAGCAGGATAGAGCAATAGACATCCAAATTAAGGAAAAACAGTGGAATGGGAAGCAACTTGCCACTTGCCATATGAAGATATTTTGGAGCCTTCCACAGAAAACCAGTATAAATGTTCACTTGAAGATGAACAGCAAGGGAAGGAACAGGAAACTGTGGCAATTCTGACACAGTCAATGTTGAGAAGTGATATGCCAGTGTGTTCCTATATGACAGAGCACCGGATGACACAGGATGAAAGTGAAAAGAATGTACCACAGGAGGATACTATAGAATCTCTGTAGAATCCCCACAGGAAATAGAGAACAAAAAATGTGTCCTCAGTTTAGAAGAAACTGAGCTAAAAGAAGAGTCACTTGATTTAATAGAGATAGACAGACATGTTAAGATCAATGAAAGAAATAGACTGCAGAAGGTCAATAAAACCCAAAAAGTCAGAAGTTTGATAAAACAAATTAACACAATAATTAGGACTGTACACAGAGATCAGTGTGATAAACAGAAGTAAACAGAAACTAAATTAATAACAGATAAAATTCTACCACAAGTACACAGGGTAGTAAGGGAAAGGAAGGGGATAAATTGAATACCATCATGGAAGTATCAAACAGAGAAAACTATAAAGCAGTTAAGACAAGAAGTGTCACTGTTAGAGGAGTATAGAACAGGGAACAGATCAACAACAGTACTCAAAGATAGACGTGATAAAAGCAATGTGCAATATTATAATGGATCAGGATATATCATGCACTGTCGCAAATAATAAACTAAAAATGTCAGCACAGGCAGAAAAACTTGGAAGATACACAGATAAGTATAAAGAAAAAGTACAAAATAAGCAGTTTACTGATGATGCCAGAAGGTTTTATAGAGAACTGGGAAACAAGGTAAAAGGGATTGAAAGACCACCCCAAAAAGAAGTAGATACATTTTGGAGAAGTATTTATGAAGATCCTGTGGAACATAACAATGGATAGAAGAAGTAAAAGAAAGTATAAGAAGTTCAAAAGTACAGGATATGAAATGGTATGCAATAACAGCCAGAGAGATTGAAACAAAGTTAAGAAAAGCTTCTAATTAGAAAACACCAGGCCCAGATGCAGTACCCGACTTCTGGTTAAAAGTATTAACATCTTTGCATGAAGATTTAGCCATGAGTAAGAACTATTTATATGCTCTTCCTGAACAGACCCCAACCTGGTTAACAACAGGAAAAACAGTCCTTCTACTTAAGAGTGAACCTGCAAAGCTACCCTAGAAATTATAGACCAATAACTTGCCTTCCAAGTTCTTGTAAATTGATGGCGACAGAATTTATAGTAATTTAAAAGAAAACTCAAACATGGCAATAGAACAAATGGGCAATAAAAGAAAGTCATATGGAACAAATGATCATCTGCTTCTAAATAAAGTCATAATGGAGAACTGTAAAAAGGGGAAGAATCTAAGTATGGCATGGATTGACTACAAAAAAGCATTTGATAGTGTCTCCCATTCATGGATAAAAGAGTGTTTAAAATTGTATAAGATACATCCTACACTGATCAACTACATTACAGTGACCGTGAAACAGTGGCAGACCACTTTGCAGTTAAGCCAAGGACAAATTATTGTTCCAGGGATACAAAAATTCAAAGGGGGTTATTCCAGGATGACTCATTGTCACCTCTGCTATTCTGTCTTGCCCTTAACCCATTAAGTTTTGTACTTAGCAGATTAGGCCATGGCTGTAATTGGTTCTTAGAAAACAACAGAGTGTAAAGACTTCTCATCTTCTCTCTGTCGATGATTTAAAACTGTATAGCTCATCAGATGAGGAACTGAAAGCTTAACTGCAAGTAGTCAAAACTTTTTCAGATGATATAAGAATGTCATTTGGCCTTGATAAATGTGCAAAAGCAACATTGAAAGCAGGAAAACTGCAGCACCAAGAAAACATCAGTTTGGGACAAGAATTTGCTGAATAGTTGCATACTTGAGCTGCAACAACTTTATTACAAGCTGAGATAAGTACAAACCTGCAGTGTTATAAGATAGTACTGCATTTTTTTCTGTTTTATTGTTTCATTGAATATCATGTTAAACATAGTACTGCATTTATCTGCTTATTTGTTCACTGAACATTGTAGTTCTCTCTGTGTCTGCAGTTAGTTTTCCCCACTCACTCTCCCTGTTCTTGTTTTGGTATTAATCTTGGTGGCTTTGGAATTGACCACCCCTCCTGTAAATTTGTGTTTGAACACTCCTCCTGGGCCCATCTCATTTGCTCATTCAACCGAGTACAGTGAGGTCATATTTTGATTTCAGACACTCCTACCATTGCCGTCTGTTCAGCCCTGTGCCAGCTCTATCCTAGTCTAGTCTCATTAGCTCATCCTGCCTAATACAGAGGGAACATCTGAGTAGATATACCCACTTATGACCTGAACTTGTCTGATTGAAGACTGCTGAAACAGGGCTCAGTTCTGAGTTTTTTTTTACTGGTTAATTGTTTAAATCAGTTTGCTTGTTTTCCATTGTTTTATATATATATATATATATATATATATATATATATATATATATATATATATATAAATTGCACTTTACCTGCTTTTACTGTATTTGTGTTTCTTCTTACTTTATTACCTTATTTTGCTTTTGTCTCTTCTTAAAAGTACTTAATTGTGTTTATTCTGCTGCATTTATTACTGCTTGGTAGCAGCCTGATTCAGTTGTAACGGTTATTCTAAGCCTTTTGGTTTAGGCACTTGGGCTTCAGACCAGTTGTTTTATATTAAGAAGGTTTGTGGACTGCATTGTTATGGCAGGACAGGTAGCGTACATCCTTCTAAGTTGGGAATTGCTGATTGAAGACTGAAAGGCTTATTGTGCCTGCTTATTTGAACTGTTTCTTTCTGAAATTTGTGTGCCTCGTTTGCTGTAGCCCAGAAGTTAGTAGTTTATTGGCCATTTTGGGCTAATTTCTATCTCTTTCATTTCCCTGTTAATAAAAAATGCATTTGTGCGGTTTTCTGCGGTTGTATTCAGCTCAGCAAGTGCCTGCCAGGTGTCCTGCAGAGTTCTGCATCAGCTGAGAGACAAATGAGAGAATTTGGAGTGATTAAGTATCATTTTTCTGCATTTTCTTGCTGTCTTTAACTAATTCCGCCTAAAACACCAATTTTTTGCGTTTCTATGATTTAAAAAGCTTGTTTCTGCTACATATTGTACTTATTTGCTGCCTGTACTTGAACTAAGTCATTTTCCTGTCATTTTCCTGTTTAAATAATCTGTTTAACTGCTGTAGGCTACACACTAAAGTATGATAGCCAATTATGTGCATTTAAAGAGTTTTTTTTTATTGTATCTTCTTTATTTTCTGAAAAAAAAAAAAAAAAAACATATATATATATATATATATATATATATATATATATATATATACTTGTTTCCCACCTTTCTGAACTAGTATAGTCCAGTTTTCAGGTTATTGCTGAATTCAGGGCTGTGTTACAAGTTTCTGTGTTGCCCATACCTTACTTGGATAGAAGGAAGTTTCTGTGTTCACCTGTGAGAGAGGGGAACTTTGAGCAGCCTATCTGTCCCTGGATGAGTGGTTTCAGCCCAGAAGTTAGTAGTTTATTGGCCATTTTGGGCTAATTTCTATCTCTTTCATTTCCCTGCTATAAAAAATGCATTTGCGTGATTTTGCACGCTGGTAAGCTAGGGTATAACTATTCCTGGCTCTACTCTTCAATTTTTCCCTTGGAATTAGACAAACTTTCAACTTAAGCGCTCAAGCCATTCATTTCACAGACCAGCACTTGCTCAAAACTCATAGCAAGCACTAATTAACCATAGCACTAGACCCCTCTATACTGTCCAGAAGGACAAGGCTATCTATTCGTCCCTACCAGCCAATCAGTAAAACAGCTCACTTTACCTATTCAGGTGTGTCCAAAGGGCAGTTTCTGGTGTACTCTCCAGTCCAACTGGTGTATCTGGGCATTTTGAGGCAATGTTACTACTGCCTCATGTACACAGACAACCTTATCCTCCTACCACCAAACACTAATATATGGGAGAGATGCAATTATACAGCCAAACTGGAGGCAAAGCTCTCACAACCCAAGACTGGAACTGACAGTCAAGAGGAGAAGGAAAATACTTGAAACACGCCACCAGTCTCACATAGACCTATTAAACCAACACTGGCAAATAACACACATAAATACATGAAAACATACTCGGAGGCTCTAAGTAAAAATCTTCAAAAGCAACAGAGACCTCCAAAGCAGACAGTCAAGCAACCTCCACACCCCATCACAAACCATGAAACACATGCTTCACATAATCAATGTCCCATGCAATCACAGCCCTTAAGGCAAAATAACATACCCAACACACTATTAATAGTTGACTCTATAGTCAAGCACACTGATGTCCCACTAACTAGGTTGGACAAGAAGAAGGTTATAGTTAGCTGCCTGTCAGGCACCAGGATCTGCCACATAAAACAAGCACTCAGGTCGCTCCAGAACAAGTACAAATATGACTCTGTCATTGTCCATGTTGGTGTGAATGATCTGAGACGTACCTCCCTGGACTACATGAAAAGAGACATGGAAGAGCTCTCTGATCACGTAGCCCAAGCCGGTATGACGCTGTCCCTGAGTAGCATCTTTCCCTCACCAAGAATGATGCCACAGTATAAAGAAAAAATGATCAGTTTCAACAATTGGCTAAGTTTCTAGTGTCATTCAAAGGGGATCCAGTATCTGTCCACCTGGGATGACATGCTTGACAAGCCACATTGCTTCACAAGAGATGGCTTGCACCTGTCAACCTTAGGCTTTTGAATACTGGCCAAGGCTTTTGCTGCCCCCATAGTGCCTTTTTTAGGCAAGGCTCAAAAGACAAACCCACCACCGTAAATAACACAAGTAACCAAAAACTAAGGGTAATGCTACTCAACGCCAGAAGTCTAAACCTCAAAATGCATGCACTCGAGGCATTCCTCAGTATGGAGAACATTGATATCTGTGAAGTAGGAGAAACCTGGTTTAAGGGTCCAGAGAGCACCCCAGCACTACCAGGCTATAACTCATACCATACTTTTCGGTCACAGAACCCAGACTGAAACACAAAAGGTGGGGGTATATCCATATTCATTAAGGATACCCTCACCTCCAGGTTAATGGCACAGCACAATGCCTCAGAGATCATCCATGTGCAACTAACAATGAGCAAAACTGCAATTCAAATTGTAGTTTGCTACAGATCCCCACCATGACCCAGGACCCCCATTCCGCGTTTCTGGAGACAATGGAAAATAGGAAGGTCCTACCAAATGCCCTAATATTGGGTGATTTCAATTACCCAAACATTAACTGGGAGAACTATTCAAGTACTAACTCCCCTGCCCAATGCTTCCTAGAATTTATAAACTCGAACGCCTTGGATCAACTGGTCAACACCCCCACCAGAGGTGACAACATATTGGACCTGGTCATCACCAACACGGGCGACCGGTGTTCTACACCAGAGGTCAACCCCTCACTGGTTAGATCAGACCATAGACTAATCACTCTGGATATCCACATTCCGCCCCCACCCCCAATTAAGGAAACCACCATGAAAAACTTTTCAAAAGCAAACTTCACATTAATTAAGACCGAGGTGGAAAGGTTCACAGCCCCCATGCTAAAGGACAACGCTGTCCAAGCTGCTGAATCCTTTACAAAGGCACTCTATGAGCACCTGCAAGAATGCATGGATCATGCTATCCCAAGCAAAACCAAGACTTGCTCCTCCAAGAAAAGGAAACCAGTCTGGTGGACCCCTGCCATAAACAAGCTATACAATAGAAGGAAGAAACTAGTACAGAAAAAAGTAAAATCCCAAGAAGGAAAGACATCCCTGATCAGTATCAGCAAGAAACTATGATCCCTCATAAAATCATCCAAGGCTAGATTCGAAAGAAAAATTGCCAAAGACTCTAAAGATAACCACAAAGCGTTCTTTAGTTATGTCAAGAACCTAAATGGGAACTCTCAGATCTGCTCTGAGTTAGTGCAAAATGGCACAAAATACATTGAACCGAATGATATTGCCAACATTCTGGCAGACAGGTTTATTGCAAACCTCACCCCCTCCTCACCCCCTAAAGGGCCCATAACCATACCAGAAGAATGTAGAGCCCCAGCAATCACTGACACTCAGGTTAAAACAGCCCTATCCAAAGCCAAAAACACAGCTTCAATGGGACTGGACTGTGTCCCAGGCTGTGTCTTACATGAACTCCAAAATGAACTAACCCCTCACTTAAACTCACTGTTCAAACTCAGCATCTCTACAGGCTGTGTACCCACAGAGTGGTGCACAGCAGCAGTTATCCCACTCCACAAAGGTGGAGCCACAAGGGACCCTGGGAACTATCGCCCTATAAGCCTGACTAGCCTGGTCTGCTAGGCTATGGAGCGCATCATCATGGAACTCATTAACAGAGACATTGGGAACCTCCAAACATTGGTCCCTACCCAGTTTGGCTTTGTTAAGGGCAGATCATGCCTCCTAAACCTGGTGGACTTCTTCACAGCCTACCTAGACCTTGCAAAGGCTTTTGACACCATTCCCCTTTCTGGTATTATAGACAAACTCACCAGCCTGAACATAAACCCCTATGTCATGAGATGAGTTGCCAACTGGCTCATGGATAGAACCCACACAGTGAGAGTTGCAGACTCTAGGTCTGACTCTAAATGGGTTACAAGTGGCATCCCTCAGGGCTCAGTCCTGGGACTCCTCCTGTTCAGTATATACTTCTCAGAGGTACAGGCAAGCACAGGAAGACTATGGCTGACCAAGTCCACAGACGACTGCAAACTGGGGGCCATAATCGACTCTCCGGCTGATACAGACATCCTCCAGAAGAGTCTCACTGAGATGGATACCTGGTGTCAAAATCATGGCCTCAAGCTAAATGCCAAAAAGTGCATAGTCATCCCCTTTGGAAAAAACAAAGTACCCATGAACTACCACATATGCGGTAGTCCCCTAAATACAGAAAATGAAATAAGGGATCTGAGGACCCAAGTAGATAGTAACTTCTCCTTTGATAATCATATTGCCAAGGTGGTCAGAAAATCCTTCTATGTGGCCCACCTAATCACAAAAGGGTTTGCATCTAAAACAAAAGAGGTTATTGTGCCCCTCTACCCATCGCTCATCAGACCCATCATAGAGTACAACGCCCCATTCGGGATGTACCTTACAAGACACCTGCAATAGCTGGAAAGACCACAGAGGTACCTGACCAAGAGGATTACTGGCCTCAAACAGATGCCCTATGCAACCCGACTGAAGAAACTCCAGCTGTACTTGGTTGCATATCGCCTACTCAGAGGTGATCTCTGCCTGACATACAAGGCCATGTCCAATCCAGAATTTATGGACATGCTCCACCTAAAAAAAACAAATCCCCGAGAGCCACACGCTCTAGGGATCTAAACCTCAGCATAACGATAAATAGGACTTGCTGGAGGGATAGATTCCTGTTCCAGAGACTCCCCATGCTTTGGAACAGGATTCCAATCTACATTAGACAGAGCCCCACACTAACACTCTTCAAGAGAAACCTAGACGAGTGGATGGGAAACAGAAAATTTACCCTGGGATCACTGCAGTGGCTCTTCTGGACAGAGGCACAGGGAACTAATGGCTCTGCTGGACAGAGGCACAGGGAACTAATCTTGGGGAGCGACGAAAGCCAACACATTCTGGCTAGGCTTACATATGCCCTCGGGCAGATAGCCTAGTACTTACCTATGAACCTATGAGCCTATAAAAGAACTTGAGTAAGAGGGAGTGTATAAATATTTGGGAATTGATGAAGGATGAATGATAAAACATGACCAAATGCAAATAAAACTTAGCAAGGAATATTTTAGATGACATAAATTAATCATGAAAACAGTGTTGACATCTAGAAACAAAATTCAAGCTGTAAACCAATTTGCACTTCCTATACTAACTTATGGTTTTGGAGTGATTGACTGGCCCCTAAATGTGTTGGATAGATTAGACAGGAAAACAAGAAGGATGCTTCATGCTCACCAAATGATTTATAAAAATCAGTACATACCAAGATTATATATTCCCCGTTCTGAAGGAGGTATGGGCCTCCTTGAAATTGATTACATGTATAGATCTGTAATCCTGGGACTGCACACACATCTACTGACCTCACAAGACCCAAGCATAATGAAAGTTTTGAAACAAGAGGAGAATAAATCTAAGATGACTTCCCTTCTCAGTCTAGCAGAAGCATATTGTCATCAAGAAGGAATGGAAATCAAACCAGAAGTAGATAAAAATCAGGCGACAACTGAATGTGCCAAAAAACAAAAGAAAGAACATAAGGTGAAAGATCAGATGAGAAGGCAAGAAATGTGCAAAATGCATAAATATAGTTGCAAATATATAAAACTTCTAGAAGAACCTCATGTTGATCTGAACTGAATGCAGGAATAGTTAAGGAGAGTCGAATTCAAACCAAAAGATAAAAGGTTAATACTGGCACCACAAGATAGTGGGCTACATACACGTTGGTTTGTAAAGTCCATTGAATGTGTGGGAGAAACAGACAAATGCAGGTTTTGTAAAATAGAGTTGGAAACAGTCGCACGCCTCATTGCTGGTTGTGACATACTAATGCCAAAAGGATTGTATACTGAAAGGCATAATAATGTGGCAAGACTGTTGAACTGTGGATTGGATAAACATGGTACTGAAGGGCTGAAAAACACAGGAAACATGAGCCACAAAGTATCATAAAAAATAATGGTCTACATCACATAGGATTACCCACTACCAACAGTTCAAAAGATAGATGCAAGAAAACCAGATATAGTGGTCCATGAAAAGAAGACAAAAGTAGCATTGATCATTGAACTCATTACAGTCACTGACTACAGTGTATTGCATTCAGAGAGTCACAAACTCATAAAATATCAAGATTTGCAGGCAGAAATTAGAGCAATGTGGAAGAAAGATACCCAGACATTTCTAATAATAGTAGGAGCAACTGGGTCTTATAAAAAAATAATCTGCAATCATGTTTAGATATCTTACCAATACATGTAACTCCATACGAATTGCAGAAGTCATTACTGGGCACACTGCGGGTGCTGGGAAGAGCACTTCTGGCTGACATCAAAGACTGAAACAACACTAATTTCATGAACTTTAATCATACTTTGATTTAGGAATGGGGTCCATTCCCATCATGGTATTAGAAACCCAAAAGATTTGGAGAAATTGAAAACAGCCAGCATTTAGAAAATTTAGACTCAAGCTAAAAAGCAATCAAAAGGAATATTCAGTATTTTTAATGTTCAGTCATTTCAACTGGAACCATGGTTGCAGATAGTCATATTGAATGTTTATAATATAAAAGTTTTAATTAGTTTTGCTGTCTTTGCCGGCATCTGTGTGCACAAAATAGTTATAAAGCAGGAAGTGGGAATTTGCCCTTTTCTCACAATTGTACTATCTGAGACGTGCCCCGCTCCCCGTATAAAATATTTTTTTAATTTTTACTTTTGATCTTTTTAGATTTACATTTTTGCGTCCAGGGTTTTTTTCTTTTGAAGTTTGGGAAAATACATATGCTGTTTCTTTGAATCTTAGTTAAGTAAAAATATGACATCATAAAACAACCTGACACTTCTCAGTGGTGGGTTTTAATATGAACTCTGCCAGGGCAGGGCAGGGTAGGGGGACAAGTACAGCAATTGCTGCATTATTTATCAGGATTCGTTGCATGTGTTTGATAATTCCAAGCCTGATGAAACTGTGTGCAATGAATTGTAGGTAATCCATATATATATATATATATATATATATATATATATATATATATATATATATATGGGTCTACTTCACTTCACCTAAAGCTCATTTGCCTGACATTCATTTTACAGAGACCAAATCACCTAAACTTCACCTAAAACTCATTTCACTGACAATTAGTACTGGCAGTTTGTAGACAACTGTAAGGCAAGTAAAAGGTATATGTCCTTTTCTCCCACTGTAGTACAACCCTGGAGTTAGTATATATAGTTGTGGGGCCCAGCCCCCCACACTGGGGGTGTGGGGGGGTGTAGTCCCCACCTAGTTTAATTTTATATCATCTGGTTTAGTTTTATATTGTTCAGTAAAACCAAACTAGGTGGGGGGCAATGCCTCCACACCACCCAACTATATATACTAACTCCAGGGTCGTACTACAGTGGGGAAAAGGACATATACATTTTATTTGCCTTACAGTGCTCTACAGACTGCCAGTACTATATGTTTCTGTGGTGTACAGGGATGTGCATTGTATAGTCTATATGTGTGTTTTGTGTTGTGCATGTGTGCACTTTAGAGAAAACAGTGCTGTAACATATCAGCTAATCTCTAGTGCTCTTCAGCAACAGTCCTATTTAAAATTCTTGCTAAGGGTGACTTATTGCCTGCAGTTTTTTCTCTTGTTTTGTTTTATTTTTCTGAGTCTAGACTGCCCCTATAAAACACCCTCACTATCACCACTCAGTTCACTTCTACAATACCCAGCCATCAGATTAATAGATGAATGAATTATCTGCAAATTAATCTTAAATGAAAACTGTGTGTCTTATACTTATACATGTTTACAAATGCTTGTAATGAAGTTGTCCATCAAGGGCCATGTACTGCAGCACGTGGTTTGTGTTATCTTTATAAGGTCAAGATCTGATCTCGTTGGCGCACTACTGAGTTAAAACAGCACAAAGTTATCAAGTGCTACAGAGGAAAGAAGCAATTTTAATACATTCAGCCATTTATAGCATAGATCCCTTTCATGCTTCAAGTCAGATTTTCCAATTTTCTGTAGGTCTGCACAGTGTAGTATTCTTAATCAAAGTTGTTTTTGAAATGGAAACGTTTATACAAATCGCACTGTAACTATTAACTGATGTACTGTTTGCCCATAGACTTTAATACATTTTCTCGTTGTCAGTTAGAGTTGTGAACCCTCAAACTGTTTTTGTAGAGCAGCAGACCTGCTGTTCTGTGCAGATCTACTATTTGTTTATTGTTCTGTGACATGGACTTCTTCATTCTCCTTCTTCTGGTGACACTGTCTAATATAAAAGGATATGGCTGTAATGTCTCCTCACAGCAGAATGCACCATTGGAAATGTTTAATATATGAACATTTCCATTGCTTCTTTCTTGCAGGAGATGTTTTGTTTATTCCATGGTAAATATTTAATCTGCAAAGGTAGTCAAGTAAAAAACAAAATTTCTTTTTTGGGAGATGGAGTGAGCTAGCAGACAGTTCTATTTCAGTGGCAGTGATCCTGAAACATAATAGCTTTTGTACATAAATTTTTATTCTCTACTAGTAATCAATCTGGAAATTCTTAATAACTGGCATTTGGAGAACTGCATACACAGGCAGAAACGCAAGTAGCATCTGCACATTTGCAGTGCGGGCTGGGGAGTGTTGGGTTCACAAGTGCTATAAATAGCTACAAGGAAAGGCTACTTACTGTTCTGTTGCAACCATGGCAATAAGGTATTGTCTTTGAAAGCTACCTTTATGTTTCCCTTTTTATTTGCATTCCTGGCATTTAGAAATCAGTGAAACTTCACAAGTCTTTGTTTATAATTTAACTTTAAAGGATTACCAGTTCTAATAAAGTAGACATTTATTGGGACAGCCATGTTTTGCAGCCACTCTGGCTGTTGTGTATGGATCAGATATCTGTATTTAGAATCCATTAAATATGAAAAAAAATAGGCAAGTATAAAGCTGATGTTTTCATAATATCTGTGAACAACAAAAAATTCAGCTGTGCTATGAGAATCAAACCCTGAACCTTGTGTGTCTGATGTAACAACTTAACTATTATACTAAATCAGCACAGAATTTACATTCAATAATTCCACCAGCTCTCTTTGTGTGTTTGTGTGTGTGCATGCATGACATGTTGTTGTTGTTGTTTGTCCTTTGGCTTTCCCCGGTAAGGAGTCGCCACAGCGGAACTCCGGTCCACTAATGATTGGCAGTAGATTTTTACGAAACGCCGAGGTGCCAGCTCGACGCTCAACCTTCAACGAAGGCACACCCATTTATGCACACATGTCTTTCATGACATATTCCCAGAAAATGAGAAACTGGTTCATTTTAATTGGTTAACAGGGATGTGTAAGGTATGTCAAGGTCCACCACAGAATGACCACCACAGAATGACTGAAAAAATTAAAAATGCTATTTCATAATTGCAGTAATACATATTGGTGTTGCACTGAATAAATACTATGACACATCAAGCTTCTGGGGCATTCAATATTTAGGCCTGTGCCTCACAACATCCTGGTTTTACAGTAGTTCCTTGTGCAGCATATACTCCAGCATGTGCTGTTGCATTTATGTGGGGAAAGGATGCAATGTTATGCAACCAGTCAGTGACTCTTCAATGAATGGGTTCACTCACTGAAAGCAATGCCTATGCTGGTGATCACAATTGTCAGTTTGTGAACACTATCTATTTATGTCTTACTAGTTGAACTACAGCTTGTGCAAAGCCAGAGTAATTAAAAAAAAAACAGTGAGTATTAAAGATTACCAACTTATTTGTGTTTGTGCAGTTTTGGATTTAGCATACAAATAGAGTCATGGATGTGGGAAGTGTAGTCTTGACACAGGGGACAAGGGGGTGCCTGCTTCTCCTGCAATTTTTTTAGGTGTTCTAGTTCTGCTTTCATGAGGGTGTGTGTATGTGTACATGCAGATAAACGAACACATACATATATAAAAACACACAAATCTCATTCAGTTTGTCAAATGTTCAGTTCACTAACAGAGTGAATGTCTGAAATGTGGTAGTGTGTCCCATTTATCAACTGTTTAATGTACTGGAATATGGAAACTGGAATGCATGTGGGTAAGGTAAGTGTGGGTTTGAAGCACTAATGAAGAAACTTTCAGATATACTGAAGGAGTTGGCTTTAGGATGTGGAAGTGTTTGTGTGAGTGTATGTGGGTTAGAGTAAGAGCTAAGTAAAGGGATAGCTTTAGTGTTGTAGGTGTGTAATGGTACATTTATATCTCTGAGTGTAGTGGTTGTGTTGGGGAAAAGAGTTTTCTAAAGTAAAGTACAGGTGTTTGGCTAGGGGCAGGGACAAGGTTAGGGTTAGCAATAGCATGCATTAGTTAGGTGGTCCGGGGAGGAGGAGGCTGATGTCATATTGATTTTTGTTTAAATAATCCATTTGATTCTAGGTCTGTCAGTGTAAGAAATATCATAACTGGACCTGGAAGATTGTAATATAGATCTACCAGACAGAAAATATTTACATCTGGATCAAATAGAACCTTTAACAGAGGATGCATTTGTGGCTAACCAGACATTGCATTTTTGCTTACGCCATGAAAAAGCAACATTGTTTTGATAATCTTTTCTGTCCCTTTTAAGTATTTTATGTCTGTGTGCCTCCATCTCCTTGTCAAGTGAGTCGAGTGGTGTTAAAATGAAAAAGCATACTCACAAATTCAGATTATAGGTTCATAGGTTCATAGGTAGGTACTAGGCAATTGGCCCTAGGGCCTATATAAGCCTAGGCAAATGGTACCCTGGCTTTTGCCATGCAAGAAAATTATTTTCCTGTGCCCCTGTCAAGCAGAGTCACAGAAGTGATCCCTGGGGTGAATTTCTTATCTCCCATCCAATTATCAAGACTTTTCTTGAAGAGTGCTAATGAGGAGCTTTGTTTAATATAGATAGGTAGTTTGTTCCAGAGTATAGGAAGTCTCTGAGATAGGAATCAATCCCTCCAGCATGTTCTGTTTATTGTGGTGACAAGGTTTAGGTCCCTAGGGCATGTAGCTTGGAGGGAGTGGGATTTCTTTACGTGGAGCATGTCCAACAGCTCTGGCTTTGTATATTAGGCAGAGATAGCCTCTGAGTAGGTGATATGTGACAGAGTAAAGCTGGAGTTTTTTGAGACGGTCTGCATAGGGCATCTGTTTGAGGCCGGTAATCCTCTTTGTGAGGTATTTCTGCGGCCTTTCCAGTTGTTGTAGATGTCTTGTGAGGTACATACCAAAAGGTGCATTGTACTCTATAATGGGTCTAATGAGTAATGAGTAGAGGGGAACAATGACCTCTTTTTTCCTGGATGTGAAAACTTTTGTGATGAGGTGTGCCATATAGAAGGATTTCCTGACTACTGTGGCGATGTGATTATCAAAGGAGAGACTACTGTCCACCTGTGTCCCAAGGTCTCTTATCACACTTTTGGTGTTAAGTAGACTACCGCCTATGTGGTAGTTCATGGGTACAGAGTTTTTACCAAAAGGGATGACAATGCTCTTTTTGGCATTGAGCTTGAGGCCATGGCTTTGACACCAGGCATCTGTCTCAGTGAGGCCCTTTTGTGGGATGTCCACATCGTTAGGAGATTTGATTATGGCTCCTAGTTTGCAGTCATCTGCGAACTTTGTTAGCCAAAGACCTTTTGTGTTAGCCTGTACTTCAGAGAAGTAGATACCAAACAGGAGAGGACCTAGGACTGAACCCTGTGGTACTCCACTTGTCACTGGTCTGAAGTTGGATTTAGAGTCTGCTACTTTCACAGTGTGGGTTCAGTCAGTGAGCCAGTTGGCAATCCATCTTGTGACATAGGGATTTATACCTAGTTTAGTGAGTTTGTCTATAATTCCAGAGTGGGGGATGGTGTTGAAAACCTTGGCGAGATCTACATAGGCTGTGTGTACCACTTTACCCTCATCTACAGCTTTGGTGACCGCTTCAAAGAAGTCTGTCAGGTTTAGGAGACATAATCTGCCTTTTACAAACCCAAACTGGGTGGGGTCCAGAGTTTGGAGATTACCATTATCATTGTTTATAAGTTCCATGATGATACGCTCCATAGCCTTGCAGACCAGGCTCATCAGGCTAATGGGGCGGTAGTTCCGGGAGTCCGTGATGGCTCTCCCTTTGTGGAATGGGATAACTGTTGCTGTGCGCCATTCAGTGGGCACAAAGCCTGAGGTGAGGCTATGATTGAACATGGTACTCAGGTGAGGTGCCAGTTCATTCTGTAGTTCATGTAGAACGCAGCCTGGGATGTTGTCAGGTCCCATGGATGCTGTGTTCTTGTCTTTGGAGAGTGTGTTTTTTACCTGTGCAGCCGTGATTACAGGTACTTTGCATTCTTCCAGTATAGAGATGGGTCCTTTAGGGGGGTGAGAGGGGGGTAAAGTTAGCACTGAACCTATCTGCCAGGATGTTGGCAATATCAGTTGGTTCTGTATATTTAGTGCCATTGTGCTGTAACTCAGAGCAGATCTGAGTGCTCCATTGAGATTCTTGACATGCTATAGAATGCTTTGTGGTTGTCTTTAGAATCAGTGGTTTGGAGGATTGTATTTAAAATACTAATACCACTTTAAAATGTTTGGGTACCATGTCATTGATTTCATTTATGCAAGACTCATAATATTCAAACAAGAGTTCAACAGAAAGTCTCACCAATTATTGAACAGTGTAACATTATCGGTGCCTACAAATGAAAACAACACAACAGCTACAAAGCTAATAAACTAAGAAAAACACTATAAAATAAAAAAATCGAGCCATCAAGGCAGTAAAGTTGTAGGAAACAGTTTAATACAGCACCAACAGACTCTAAACTGCCACTTAGCCTTCCTAATTTCCAATTCTAATTTAACATTACCACCCCTAACATCACTACAAACCCTATCAATACCAAAAAATACAAATCTTTTGAACTTTGGACATTCCTAGGTATGAATATAAAGGGTATTATGGGTGTTTTTACATGCACCACATTTGGAATGGGAAAAGAGATATGTGTTTTCCTCTGCCTTTATGGCCAATATTGTGCTTTATGTGAGATTTTTGGACGACATCATGATATTACGGTGAGGGGAGGAACAACTTGTGAACAACTTCATTGAATACCTGGCACAACCACCTTATTTAAATTCACTTTTAAATTTCATACTAGAGAGATTGACTTTTTGGATGTCCATCTGACTAGAGATGTTACCAGTGGAACACTGGAAAGTACTATTCACAGGAAAGAAACTTACTCGAACATGTTGCTACATTTCATCAGTTGCCATCCACTACATCAAAGAAAAGGGATAGTTAAAGGCCACATGGTAAGGCTATCTCACCTCATAAGTGACGACAAACTTTTTTCCAAAGAGATTTTTTCACTAATTGGTATGTTTAAAGACAGGGGGTATCCTTTGGGGTTGTTCCTGAAAATTAAGAAAGAGGTTCTGATAAAAAGGGCATTACATTTAAGCCGATTTTAAAAGCAGGCTTAATGGTCAGCACAATGGCTAAGGACAACTTTGATTCATATGTTTTGGTATTGCAATATAATGAAGAGACACCAATATCAATGGCTAGTATAAAAAGCTTATGGGAAGTACACTTCGATAAAGAAATTAAACAAAAATTAAGGTTCCAACCAAGGATAGTGTATAGTAGGTAGGAACCTTAAAAATATGTTGGAGAGTGGAGTTACAACAAAAGTTACACACAGACCATTAATGTGCAAATGTGGTGCATGTAAGGTTTGTAAAAATATCAATGATGGCACCAGTCTGTCAGTGGGGGGTAAGAACGTACCATAGGCTGCCCTGGAAGATGTAATTGCAATACCACCATGGTAGTCTACTTAACCACGTGCCTATCCTGTCCAGCATTTTATGTAGGAAAGACCATCAGGAGACCCCGGGACTATATTGTAGAGCATTTGAGGGATATTAAAAACAAAAACATCTTGGAATGTCCAAATTTAAAAAAAAAATGTACTTTTTGTTATTCATAGGATTTGTAGTGATGTTAGGGGTGGTGATGTTAAACTTGAGTTGGAAATTAGGGAGGCTTCCTTTATACTTACCTACTTAGCAGAGCACTTCTGTTACTGTATTCAAACGTAACTTGGATGAATGGCTGGGTAACTGCAGATCCCCCCCTGCCACCCCCCACCCCTGAGTTTAGCACCAGTTGCTCTCATGGACAGGGACAAAACTCAATAAAGAAAATCTTAAAAAAGAATAATTCCAAGTAGCCACCCAGCAGTGTGAACATTGAATATAGGTAATGGTCACTGCTGATGCTGAAGTAGCCAGCTAATATGTGTGTGTGGCCCATCTACGCATTTTCATACTGAAAAATGTAAGGGCTAATAATTACAATGGCAATGTATCGATAGATCAGCACATGCTTCAGTAAGGCATCTGAATATTGGATATATGTTGTTTAATTTAGTACAATTCAGTGAATTTGACACATCAAAAACACCATGCATTAATTATAGGAAGCAAGTCTGGTGACTTCTAGAAGATGCATAATCGCTGAAGCACCTTCTTGAATCTTTGTCATTCTCTGCCCTTTTACAAAACAGTAAAACAGAACCCAGTAATTCCTTCTCACATTATTAGAATTCAGTAAATAAATGAGGAATACAGAATACCTAAGATGCAAAAATCCAAGTTTGAAATACACATGATCTATTGATCCAAGCTTTAGTTAAAATTACTGTGAATAAGGAAGGCTGGTTTTGCTGTTGAAACCAGTTCACCTGTTTTATTGCATTGCTCCTTCATGGAACCCAGACGCATTATGTCTTTGCTGGCAAACATCCCGTTCTGCCTCTGGACAAGTTACTATCACAACACGCCCACCTAAGACAGAGCAAAAGCCCCTCAGCATTTCCTAAAGATAATACCAGTAATGTAAATATTCAAATCAATTTTAAAGAAGCAAAATTAGATTCTTGTTATGTCTTGAATGTGAAAGGTTCAAACCCTTAAATGGTTTAACAACATTAATTAGAAATCCCAGCTTCAAGGGAACAGAAAAAGCATAAACAATATTTTTATCTTAGTAGATAGGAATCTATACTTAGGGCAGCCACGGTGGTGCAGCGGTTAGCGTTGCTGCCTCACAGCAAGAGGTTCTCCGGTTCAATCCTTGGCTGGGGTGCCTTCTGTGCAGAGTCTGCACGTCCTCCCTGTGGTCGCATGGGTTTTCTCCGGGTGCGCCAGTTTCCTCCCAAAGACATGCTATAGGTGGATTGGACACTCAAAATTGGCCCTAGGCATGAGTGCATGCATGCATGTGTGTGCCTTCTGTGGAAGGTTGGGCGCTGATCTGGCAACTCGACACCATAAAATGCCACTGACAATCATGAGTGGACAGGTGATCCACTGTGGCAACCCCTAACTGGGAAAAGCCGAAAGAAGAAGATAGGAATCTATAGTTGTACTGAGCAGAAGTAATCATAACAAGGGGGAGCTCATAAACAGCATACATGTTCTAGGATAAGAACTATTTATTACTGAAAATAATACATTGTCTTACAATGTGCACTCATCTGCTTGTGAATAGTACATTTCCTGGGTTTTCCATTTTCAACTGTAGTGAAGTTGTTCGTGAGAAAGTAAACACATTTTGTCACAGCATGTTGCATACAACTTAACTGGCTAGCCTGATGGCAGCAGAGAAACCATATTGCAGTAACCTCAAAGTAAAAAATTGTGCCACTAGCAAATGAAAACTTTTTAAGCTTATGAACAAAGGACATTGCCTCATTAAATATATATGGTACTGAAAGTGAGACCGGTGTAATAATTTCACTGAAGTTAAAGTTATTGCACAGCTTCAGAGCAAATACTTCTGTAGTTATATTGTTGTCATTTGAAACATGGTTTATTTTAATGTCAAAGACAAAACTGCAGTTCTGTCTGATGAGATTCTTTCAGTTCAGACTACATTGTATAAAATGCCATTGTTTTACAGGCATACTTGTTTAATACTTTAAAACACCTGCTAGCTTCAATAACAGTATATCCGTAGGCTATCTTGGTATTCAATCATTCACAGACAACTGTGAAAAGAAAGGGGACACAAATCAACCACAAATCAACAAAGTAAGTAAAAGACTGGAGCAGTAACAAGTACAGGTTACAGATATGTTTACAGGATACAGACATTTTTATTTTTAATGGCTGATTTAATGGCTAATTTACTGTAGAAGATAAATCTCAGTGCTATCCACCAGACTGACATGACTTTTCACTACTTGCCTCATAAACAACCCTCATAGGTGGTGCAGAGCTAATGATATTTATAGGAGAAGTGCAATATCTCGAGGGAAGTGTAGTTTCATCCACTGCAGATGCTGCCCTTAAGGCTTAAGAACATTGGAGCAGGACTACAACTTTCAAATCATTGTACTTTGTGACATTGGAGATTTTCAGCTATCAAAAGTAAATAATTAAATTAAATAAGTAAAGAAATAAAATAATTAAAACTCACAAATTAACATGGTCATATATGAAGTGCCATGGGTGGCACTCAGCCATGGACTGCAGAGTTCCAGGGGCAGTCTCTTGAGCACAATCTGGGGTGCACAGTTCCACCAGTCTAGACATGTGTCCCCGTGTATTGACTTCAATGGCTTCCTCCCACACAATATGATGACTAATGTGATTAAATGGAAATGTATTCAGTTGTCATATTTGATATTATCCAATGGTAAATTTGAAACTAAGAGGCCTTAAGCTTACCTGTTAGTTAAAGTGCATACAGTGCAGAGAAGGTGGTACCAATGATTAGTGATGTGGTTGTAGAGAGAGAGAGAGAGAATAAATTTGTATCCATTCTTAAGAATGGTGGAATTTTGTATTATTAAATATAGGAGCTTTTTAACCTTTACAGTTTAAAAAGTAATGAGGATTTCTGTTATACTCTTGATGCCATGTTGATTGTGGACCCTTACAGAATTAAAACATTATATGTTATATTGCCCTATCTCACCTTCATTCTTACATGTGGGTTCGGAGCCGATCACAGAAGCTCGAAATCTATAAGTTGGCTCGTGGCAAGGTAGGTATCCCATCATGCAGTGATATCAATCCCCAGATCTTGTTTGCTGCTTTACGAGTTCAGAAGTGCTCTTCTTGGCCGTGGCTAAGTTAAACTTTTCTTCTGAATTTTTTCATATTTATAGCTTGTTTTTCTTAGTTAGTTAGTTAGAATATAGTTAGAATACTATTATTTAGAATATAGTTAGAATACTGTTATTTAGATAATAGTTTATTGTTAAATAGTTGTCGCTAGTTTGTCAGCTGTTTGGCCGACGTTTTTTTCCGCAGGCCTGTTTGTCGGTATCCTGTAGTGGCTGTTAGATTATTTATATTTAGTATTTGTTGTTGAGCCCCTTTGTCGGCTCTTTACTAGTTTTGATAGCATGTATTTACATTACAGGACTTACTGTATTTTAGTCCGTTTGTTTTGATATTAGCCTTCTGCCTCTGTTTGTTTCTGTAGGCTTAGTTAACTTAGTTAATTGTTTCCAAGGGCTAGGCGCATTTAAGTTAGAGGACCTAGTCCTCTATTAATATTGCCTTTTCTCTTTTAGTGTGGTGTGTTCCCTTCCCCTTCTTGGCAAGGCTAGGGTGTTTAAGTCAGAGGACCTAGTCCTCTCATTGGCATTTACTATTTGGTGTGTTTTTTCTCTTCCTTCCAATAGTTAGGCTCCGTTTTAGTTAGAGGACCTAACTAATCCCTTTTTTGTACCTTATAGAGTTTTTTTCTGCCTTTGCTACAGTGTGCAATTATGTCTAAGGGGTGAAAAGAGAAGGATCATAAACCTTCGGGTTTTAAACAATGTCAAAAATGTACTCAGAAAATCTCCATAACGGATGGGCATAGTGTACGTGTCTACTGTTTGGGGGCCATTCACTTGCAAGAGATGTACTTTTTGCCACTCTTTTAGCTCAAAAGTCCTTCAAGAAATGAAAAACAAATTGATTTTGAAAGGTCTCCTGAAACCATCCTTTGAGGAAGATTTAGGTAGTTCTTCTTCCTCACAATCTACAAAGTGTCCCTGTAGCAGGAAAGAAAAGACTGTTAAAAGACCATCTCCGGTGTCTTCTGATAAATCTGGACTTCCTGAGAAAATTTCAAAAACTACCAAGAGTCCCACCTCATTGGCTCCACTGCATTCAGAACTGATTGGAATTATTATAATTGACATGCCTTTATCGGCCACAAGTACTTCGGAGTTGAAAAAGGATTCTTTAGCTCGAAGTCAGTCAACAGGTATTCCACCGGTCTCCCCTACTCTGAGATCACCTATTTTTCAAAGATCTCACTCTCCAACCCTTTCCTCCAGGTCCTCTAGGAGCTTATTGGCTGAAGATGTGGAGAGGGTTGTCTGCAGACTCTTGAAGGTGCCGGGGCTGGCAAATTTGCTCTCGGCTCCTGCCCAACTGCTCTCGGAGCTGTCCAAATCTTTGTCATCCATTACTGTTCCTCCTCCAAGCCATTCCGGTCTATCGGAGCCAGAATATCCAGTACCGCTTGCAGTAGAACCTTCGGCTCCAGCACCCCATGAGGCCTTATGGGAACCAATATCTGCTCCAACACTCTCGGTGCCATCCATAGTGTCTAGGAGCTGAAGTTCACCAGTCGGCCCCGAGGGAAATTCTCGGACCTGAGCCTCTTCGGTTCCGAGTCTACCTCTTTGTACATCGGCTCGCCTGAGCTTGGCTCCTACATCGACTTCGGAGCCGATCTCCCTGGAACCAGGGGCTACCTCTGCTTCTTCAGAACTGGTGGTGTCCCCGGAACTGGGTGAGTCAGCCTTCGAGCTGATGAGGAGTGTGCTGGCCAAATCTACAGCACTATGCAAGAATGCTGATATTCTTCCCCCAAAAGCTCTGGCCTCTGTCTTGGTGCAACCCTATCCACAGGACAGCAGAGATCTGCAGCCTCAGGAACACCCTCTGGGTGGTCCCCATTCTTCCAAGACCTCCCCAGAATACCGTTCTGAGGAGCCTCCTCAGAAGAAAACATGCAAGAGGAGGCATGTAGACTCCCCTGATGAGTCTGTCACCTAGGTCACTGACCTTGAGGAGTCAGAAGCGTCCACATGGTTGTCCTCTGATGATATCTCCTTTGCAGATATTCTTGAGATCCTAAAACAGAGAGACAGCTGGACTACCATCACCCCTTCTCATGAGGAATCGGTGTACCTGAAGGCATTCGTATCTCAACCTTTAGCCTCTTGGGTGTCTCCGGCTTTCAACGAGCTCATGGACTTGGTCAGTCAAAAGGCATGGGAATCACCTGACACCATGGAGCCAGTCCCTAAGAGGCCAAACAAGTTTCTGTCAGCCCCCAAGGAAAAGGATTTCTAGACAAAAGGTGTGTCGGTAGATGCTATGGTGGTGACAGCAGCCACCAAGAAGGAGCTTGCAGAGACATCCTCATCTGTCCACCCGCCGAACAAATTGTTTAGAACGATGGACAGATATGGGAATCGTGTTTTTTCTTCAGTGGCTTTTACCCTTAGATCGCTGAATTATCTTCCCCATTTTACAAGACTTCAGAAAGATCTCCTGAGGGAACTAGGAGATACTCTACTAGGTACTTCAACTGTGGGGGTACCAGAAAAGGTTACCACTCAATTATCCACCTTAAACTACATAGTGAATTCCTCCATGAGACTGATATGGAGCAAGTAAGGCAGCGGGTTAAGGAGTTTCCCTGAGGAGACACTCCTGGATGCACTTGTGTAACTTTGTGGAACACTTTAAGTCTATCTTCACTAATGCCCCTTTTGACGGTTCCTCACTTTTTGGACCAAGAGTTAAGGATGCACTCACCAGACGTGAGCAGGAAGGGAAAACTCTGTCTGCCATTGGAGTATGTTTTTCTGTCCCTTCAAGACCCTACCCTAAAAGGCAGAAAGGCGGGAAGATGTGGTTCATGAAATCCCAGAGATTTTTCCCAGACACACGAGGTGATTCCTTCCCCGGGGCAGAGGGGGAGGAAATAATGGTAGACGCCATCCTAGAAGCAGAGTGGGTCTGCAAAACCAGGGCGACCATGATTCCTTCCGCAGACATCCCTATCAGCACTTCTAAAAGGAGGCCCGACTATGCTACTCTGGAGCCAGTTGGGGGACGTTTATCTTTGTACCCAGAAGCCTGGCACAACATCACAAAAGACAAGTGGGTACAAAACATAATATCCAGAGGATACTCCATACCCTTTTCCTAACCCTCTCCTCAAACCAGGAAAAATCCCGGATGTTTCACCCATTCTCAGGGATCAAGCAACCATAGAAATCCAAAAGTTGCTAAACAAAAGAGTCATCCAAATCGTCCCCGCAGACCAAATAGGATTCAGAACTTACTCAAGATTCTTTTTAGTACCAAAAAGAGCAAGGGACTGGAAGCCCATACTGGATCTCAGCAAACTAAACAAATTAGTAAAGAAGTCCAAGTTCCAAATGGTGACATTGCAGTCAATACTTCCACTTTTAGGGAAAGACAATTGGATGTGCTCGATAGACCTCCAAGATGTGTACTACCACATAAAAATGGACAGAGCATCGAGGAGTCACTTATGCTTCTGGCTGGGAGCCAGTCACTGTCAGTTTCGTGCTCTACCCTTTGGTCTCACTGCAGCCCCAGAGTGTTCACCAAATGTATGGCAGTAGTAACAGCTCACTTGAGACGTCTTGGATTCTATGTGTTTCCGTATCTAGATGACTGTCTCCTAACTGCCACCACCAAGCATCTACTTCAACAGGCCAGAGACATGACCCTACAAATTTGTGCTCAGCTTGGCATTACAATAAACTTGCAAAAATCTGCTTTGTTGCCCTGTCAGCATATTATCTTTATAGGCACAGAAATAAACACAGTTTCGATGATGGCGTGCCTTCCCGCCAACAGAATTGCGAATCTCAAACAACAGATATTGCTTCTTCTTCCCAAACACAAGGTCAAGGCAAAGATAGTGCTCACACTACTGGGAACAATGGCTTCAACCATAACCCTCGTTCCCTTAACCAGGATGCATATGAGAATTCTACAGTGGTTACTATTCTCCCAGTGGTCACTTCAGTAACTTCCTCTATCTCACCTAATCATAATAACAGAAACTTCCAAGAAGGATCTTTGTTGGTGGATTCAATCCAACAAGTTAACCATTAGGAGACACCTGTTGCTACTGTGACCACAGATGTTTCCCAGATTGGGGGGGGGGGCATTACCTGGGAAAGACAGTCCAAGGCATATGGCAAGAACACGAGGCCCATTTGCATATCAGTATTCTAGAGATGAAAGCAATACTTCTGGCAGTGCAAGCACTCCACAACTCTCTTCCTGTAGGGACGATTGCAATCCAGTCAGACAATATGTCAGTGGTATGGTATATAAACAAACAGGGAGGAACTAGATCATACCCACTTTGTCGAGAGGCTCTGAGGGTGTGGCAGTGGGCAATCTCTTCCCACTGCTTTCTAGTAGCAATGCACATCCCGGGAAAGTCCAATGTGATAGGTGACAAGCTCAACAGGGCAATATCGATGCCTCACGAGTGGTCTCTGAATCAGAACATAGTGGAAGAGATCTTCCGCAAATGGGGCCAGCCTTGCTGCGATCTTTTTGCCACTCCTGTGATCGCTAAATGCAGCAGCTACTTTGCACTAATCCCCTCTCCAGGGGAGACACAAAGAGATGCACTTGTTCACAATTGGCTCTCGGGACTTCTTTATGATTTACCCCCATTTCCCCTCATATCAAAAGTCATTCAGAAAGCAAACTCCTTGGTAACCAGGATGATTCTCATTGCTCCATATTGGCCTCATCAGATTTGTTTCCCCTTTCTTGGGCCTCATCTACTGCAGGATCCATGGATCCAGGACCCAGTTCCAGACCTGCTGACACATATGTCAGGAACACTCCATCCTTCTCTCCACACCCTCAACTTGACAGCTTGGCTGCTCCACTTCCAACTTTAGTCAGGCTTCAGGATTTCACTCCAGCTGTAAAACACATTTTGATATCCTCTCATAAGGTTTATACCAGAAACCTATATGCTAGTAAATGGAAAAGATTTTCTTTCTGGGCACAGACCAAAAACATAGACCCCTTCACTGCCCCAATTTCTTCAATTTTGGATTTCCTTTCAGAACTCTTCCAACAAGGCTCAGCCACTGCTACAATTAAAGTCCAGCTAGCAGCTATCTCCAGTTTTCATTTAGGACAGCATACACCTAACCTGATGGCACATAGATTATGTAAAGCATTTTTGAAAGGCGCATTCTTATTGATTTATTGAGACCTCCATTTAAAGAACCTTTCCCTCCTTGACACTTAAACTTTGTCCTATTGCACTTAATCTCACCACCCTTTGAACCTTCTTCCAAATGCGATCTAAAGTTCTTCTCTTGGAAAACAATTTTTCTGGTAGCTAGAAGAGTTTTACAGCTACAAGTGCTGTCAGTCAAACTGCCCTATTTGATTTTCCATAAAGACAGTGTTTCACTCTGAACTAACCCATCCTTTGTCCCTAAGATTTGCTCTCAATCTAATATTAACCACTCTATTGAGCTTCCAGTGTTCTTCCCTAACCATACCAACAAGGCAGAATACAGACTTCACCAACTTGATATGCATAGACAACTTAGGTTCTAGCTATGTCCATAGAACTAAAGAATTCAGGAAGTCAGATCAGTTGTTTATATCCTTTTCAGAGGCAAGAAAGGGTATGCCAGTCTCTAAAATAACATTATCTAATTGGCTTTCCAATTGCATAACTTTTATATACTTCTCCAATAACAAGGAACTCCCCTTCAAACTTAGAGGTCACTCAACGAGGTCACTAGTAACATCCACTGCCTTTCAAGCCAGAATTTCAATGGACAGTATTTGTGCAGCCACCACTTGAGCAAGCTCACATACTTGTATCACTCATTACAAAGTTGATTTGGCCTCCAGGGACAGAGCTTCCTTTGGTTCCACAGTGCTCAAGAGTGTATTCCCGTGAGCCCCCCAAGAAAAAGGTGCTATGGATGCTGTCCCACATGTAAGAATGAAGGCGAGATAGAACAACATAATATAAAGAAGTTATGTACTCACCATAACGTTCTATGTTTGTTGTCCATCTTTCCCTTCATTCTTACGAACCCACCCACCTACCCCTGTCCATATAATCCTAGAGGACCTGGTAGGAAAATTTTTTGCTCTTTCCTATATGTTGGAGACCTTTTACTATTGTTTCTCCTTTACCTGAGGATACAGTATAACTATTTTCTATTATAGTCAGCAGCAAACAAGATCTGAGGATTGATACCACTGCATGATGGGATATCTACCTTGCCACAAGCCAACTTAGAGACTTTGAGCTTCTGTAATTGGCCAAGTTGATTGGCTCTGAACCCACATGTAAGAATGAAGGTCAAGATGGGCAACAAACATAGAACGTTATAGTGAGTACATAACGTCTTTTTTGGATAACTGGAACATTCTCATGAGTTCTATCAGTCAGTATTGTAAATGCAGTGATGAGGGACCCTATGTATGTTTTACTTTACAGGCAGAGAACCTTTAGATCAAATGAATATTATAACTGCAGCTCTACTAGTGTGGCTTATGTTGTGAAATACATTAGCTATGAGAGCTTCTATGTGAGTAAAACTGAAGACAAGCTGTGTGGGGCATCTGCAAATACATTTATATAGTTAAAACAAAGAACATAAACAATACTCTAAACATAGAACTGGTTGTGTTGATTTTAAAAGCGTTTCTGTTTGTGGTTGAGCAATATAAGTTAGATTGCAGGGGTGGGGTGGGGGAGACTTAAATTGCACTTTGGAATGCAAAGAATTAAGATGGCAATTTTCATTAAATGCAAAGGCCCTGGTGGTCGTTAGCCTAGTATATAACTATGAACCTATGAAGTAAGGATGAAGCATGGCTAACACAACTGAGACCTGGAGTAGAGCTGAAAGTATGCAAAATCATTCTGGGTGCTGACATTTTAGTATGTGTGATGTGGAGTATGTAGATCTGTCTTCAAGACACAGTGTTATTTTGTGAAATGTCATAGCTGGCTTTTCTCTTTTAGGATTTTTTTGTTTATTTTTGCTCTCTCATTTGCCATTTGATAAGCCTCCCCTTGATCATACATTATACTGTCTGAGGAAGAACCAACACCCAGTTCAACCATGAGGGAGATTTCTACTCTCACTGGTATTCCAGCAATGATAGCATTTTCATTTATGATATAACCCACCCCTGTTGGTGAAGTGAGCACTTTTGTCATTGCATGGGCTACCTATTCTGCTCTGAGCACACAAGAATGCTCCCTGTTACACTCTGGCAAGGGCTCACACATTCTTACATCTTGTACTGCCTCCCTGAAAAACTATGAGCCTCTGCTTTCTAGTCATTGCTCTGTCTGTCTGCCTTTGGATCAGCAGAACAAGGTAGGTAGGAGCTGTGACAATGTGAGGTATTGCCACCTATGCCAGGAGATGTAGGGCAGTGGATGTGTAACATATGCCAGCTCAGCTAGCTGGAATTTTGTAAAGAATTATATGTAATTTGTATATTGAACTGATTTGTACAGATGCTTGTGTTGAAAGATGTATCTATAAAGCTGCTTTTGTTAAAAATGTACCATAGGTGGGTACTGACTGTATTGTAATAGATTAAATGTATATGTTTTAACAGAGGATACTGGAAGAGAAGAAGTTAATCTCAGTCCAGCTAAGTCTGAAAAATAATAAGAATTAAATTACTTAATTTAGGCTGTGACAACCCACCACTGGACCAGTAATCAAGGAGCCTCAATCCTCACCATTGGCACCAGTGGGGGATGTGCATTGGGAGGATGACAAGTACACACACACTATTTCCAGATGCAGCTCTGTGCATCAAGTGCAGTTTTCCCTTAAGGGCACACAGATATCACAGTCAGTCCGGGGCTTGTTTCTCCCTCTTTCTCCAGATTCCCAATAAGACTCCCCACTGACACAGCTATAGAGTTCAATCCTTAGGGTTCCAAGCCAAGTCGTCCAACACTCTCTCCATCCAACCAGTGCTTCATGTCCATGCCCAAGTAGCTAACACACACACACTCTTGGAGATTTGTTTTACACACACACACACACACACACACACACACACACACACACACACACACACACACACACACACATACACATACACACCTGGGAAAGGCTGGCACAGGTTTATTAACTATGACCCCTTCTGCCCAGACTATAAGGTAGTTACAACTGTCATCAGAACCCCTTATCAGCTACTTTAAGGCCCTTAGCAAAGGGTGCCCAATCTTGCTGTGTAATGTTACTGTTACTCCAAATGGTAGTTTGACCAAGAACACGGCTATTAGGAGTGGCCTGCACAGTGTCACCAAATAAATATGCAAGTACTCTAAGAAGAGGTTAAATACGTCTCACAAATATCACCCACAAAGATAGGTTCAAATATATTTAGTAATAAATAATAAAAGAATAAGACAATGCTAAATATGTATTCACAGTGACTTTAGAGTTCAAAATCACAGGAAATATTTAAAACAACATTGCAGGACAGTCTCAAATAAATACAGAAAACATCTAAACTAATCTTTACTATATTCTTTACTGGATCTAAATGAAATTACTGTACCCTAGTTAACTTACTTACAGAGCCAGGCAAGTCAGATATGATGAGTGGGTTTTCCAGCTGATGCTGCCAGGTCAAAGGCAAAATACAAAATGCTCTCTCTCTCTCTCTCTCTCTCTCAGAGAATTCTTAAATTAATATCTCAAATATTGCTGCTGGGATACTTGCTGGATGACATCACATTTATCATCTAACTATCCCAGGTGAAAGCCCCCATTGCTAGAAACTGCCAGCATTTAGCATCTCCTTGTGAAAAATACATATCCCTCAGATTTTTGCAGCTGATAGAAGACATAAAACAATAAAACGCTTACAAAACATCTAGAAGGATAGAAGTTTGGAACTGTTTTATGACTTCCAGAAGCTGCAACAGAACTTAGCAAAGCTCTGTGAGTTGATATTATTGACACACATGTGCTAAATCCTGGCAGCTTCTAGCCAAGGGGGTAGTATGGGAACCAGAAGTCATATGACCAGATGTGTGTGATGTCATTCTGTAAGCCAGCTTTATAATGATATTTTAATACTAAATGAGACTGAAGTCTCTATTATGTCTGTTTCTTGGAAGCTGACAAGGAAGACCGGCCACTCACTTTCTTCATCTTGCCTTGCTTCTAGTAAGTGAACCAAGGAATAGTAATTCTTTAGAACATTCACAAAAATATAGTGAGATTATCTAAGTACTGTTTTTCTGTATCTGTGTGAATCTATTAATTTGTGTTATTGTAATATTTCATGTGACTGAAACTCTGGTGTTGTAAATAGATATTTAGTATTTTTATGTTATTTATTATTTATTATTAAATATATTTCAACTTATTCATTTTGGGTGCTCCTTTAGAGAATATTTTAACCTTTGAGAGTACATGTATCTATTTGGTGACTCTGTGGCCACTGCTGAAAGCCTTACTGTATTGGTCAAAATACTACCATTTGTATTAATATTAATTTCACTCAGTATAATTGGATACCCTTGTAAGAGCCTTCAGGTAGCTGGCTTTGGAGTGACTGGTGGCAGTAACTACCTTAGAGTCTGGGCAAAAGGGATCATAGCTAGTAAATCTGTGCCAACCTTTCCCAGGTGTGTGTGTGTGTGTGTGTGTGTGTGTGTGTGTGTGTGTGCGTGCAAATCAAATATCTAAGAATATGTGTACGAAGCACTGGTTTCACAGAGAGAGTGGTAGATGACGTGGCTTGGACACTCGGCTGTGGACTCAACTGTATAGCTGAGCCAATGGAGAGTCTTATTGAGGACCTGAAGAGAGAGAGAGAGTGAGAGAAAGAGAGAAAAAAAACATACCCCAGACTGACTGTGTTCCCTTTGTGCTCTTAAGGGAAATTGTGCTTGATGCAGAGAGCTGCATCTGGAAATACTGTGTGTATCTGTTTTTGTTCCAAGTGAACATCCCTCACCAGTGTCAGAGGTGAGGATTCAGGCTTCTTGATTACTGGCCCAGAGAGGGGACATCACCGGAGCCACCATCCTTCTGTCCTGTATGGATGTGCTCATTCTCCCTGCCTTGGCCATAAAGTGCCCAAGCCACTACTAGACAAACTCAGGTCACCTTTGTTGTAGTCAGAGCTTTATCCCTGTATGACATTGGTACACATGTTTTTAAGGATTTTATTTTGGTCACTTTTTTTTCTTTATTGGTGTCTTGTCAATACAACATTTTACATTTACAACATCAGTCTTAACACTGCAGGTGACTCCCTATATTGAAATAGCATAATTAAACTATAGAACTATATCCTAATACTACTGAAATTAATTTATAATGCAAAATTTAAAAGACATCTAAAAACTTCACCTGACAAATTAATAGATATGCTCCTTGTACATCTCTAAGATAAATGCCACTATCTTCATTTATCGTCAAATCATTTCTCTTCATTGAGAATCCTGTGCCCTACAATCAATCTTCACCAATGCCTGACATGTTTTACTAGCATCTCCCATCCATGTACATAGTTTTGTGACACTGCTTCCCCCTTAATATAACCTTTATGATAGCCACTTATGCAATTATCAGTAGACCTGCTTATACACTACCTCTTAACTACAGTATTAATGTTGTCTGCCTTACCTAGCTCCTTCCCTCACTTCCAGATGTTTGAATTCCTAAGCACTAATCATGTTATGTTTTACCTAGTTGACAAACCCAATAATACACCTCTTCTAGCTGATACAGATATAGACATGGTTATAGATATAATTGCCTTCATGATTGACTAACATCAGTGGCTCATAGAAGTACTTCACAAGAGAAGTATTACCTTTGGCATTCTGCATTTGCTTTACTCATGTAACTACATGATGTCCTGTGCTTTGCTTCTGAACTGTACTATTCAGTAGTTTATATATCACTGCCTCAGTGGTGCTTGAATATTTTTCTGGTGAATGAACAGAACTGTTTCCCGTATGAATATACATTAACTTATTGCTTATTGTTGATGACCATTATTAGCAAGGTCATAGCTGAAAAGTGGGTCTTTTAGTGTTGGCCACTAACTGTGAAATACAAAACAATGAAACTAAACACTCTCTGAAACCAAAATATATAAACGTGTGTACATCCACGAGTGTAGCATCCAATCACAGCAAACAGAGCAGCTGAGATTGCTGCTAGCATGTATCCTGTATAAAGTTGTCATTCCTATTGTAACACAGCACCATCATAATCAGTCCCACAGTGAAGAGTGGGCTGTAGTGACAGAAGTAAATGACAGTATTAGCCCTATAATGTGGCAGGTCTCCGTATGCATCATCGATCACAGAGTGCACAGAAACAGTAAACTGTAGGAATGCACATTGAACACAACATAGCTAATTACTTTTCTGAACAGCATTACATGGGTTACGTGGTGTACAGCCATACCCACCAGGGAACAGTGTCTAGTCTGTGCCCCCATGACTGCTTTGCCCTTGCAGAAGAACCCTAACTGGCAGAAGGCCTGTGAGCACCTGTTGAGTGGCATTCTGTAGTCCTGTGTACAACTCCATTTACCATGTAGATGCTGTGTGAAGCTTAGCAAACCACTGCTGCCTGCCCCTATCCCAACTGCTGGCACACACAGGTCCTATAACTTATATTTTGTATGGTGATAGATGTGCACTTACCATTGTTCCCATTCATGAATTCCTTATGTACTGCACAGAACACAGGTGGTCAGCTGTAGAATAATTGCCCTCCAACTCAACCCTTTCCTGAATGCCATCTGTGTCATCATACATCACAGCTGAACAGTGCTGTACTGAAATTATTTTTCATTTGTCATTTCTTCTTGCATGATTGTGACAGAGTTTTTCCATTTGCTTCTGCATCTCATGTGGTAGTGGTGATTTGTGTGGATGCTTATGGTCTAAAGGCAGGACTTTGTGTTACTGCCTTGTGCTCAGTTGGCATAGTATTAACTGAACATTCAGAGCTTTTTCACTGGCTAATACTTTCCATAGTGAATACCAACTGATTCTATGCTTATATTTGTCCAGCTCTTCTGCAGCAGCAGCATTTTTACATGCCTTGGTTCCTCATAGTCTGAAGCTGTGGCTGACACCCAGCAAAGATAACATCTTATTCTTACTTTGGTGCCTGATTAATGTGACAATTGCAGTGCTGCATTCCAGTTAGGCATAGCTGTCTGGCATCCCAAATGTACCTTCACAAGCAATAATGTTTTTTTAACAACTTACTACTGCAATACAATACAGTGCAGTGCTTTAGACAGTAATCCTGCTTTTTGGCTTGAGTGAACATTTGCGTGTACAGTCTGCTGTTCTGTAAATCCTTATAGGTTCATAGGTAAATGCTAGGGAATCAGTCTGCAGACTATTACATACCTAGCAAATAACAGACAGTGACCAAAGGTGAGAATCAAACCCAGTACTTCGTATATGTGAAGTAAATTTCTTAACCATTACAAATCCCAACCCCTGATGTGCAGAGAGGAATTGCCCTTAAAACAGATACCTCCATGGGCACTTTCAGTGCATCACCCAGTGTGGTACATATCCTCTGATGTTGTGGATCCTTTAGGAAACAGAGGAAGGGTGTTCTTGTATCTAATGCTCCTGACACTGAGATAAAGATACCTTTTCATGTTTTACTGTAATAATTAGTGCTCCTTTACTTATAAAGTTTGCTACTAATATACCATTTATTCAAGTAAATAAAGGGCCTCGATGAAAATGCCCAAACAAATTTGGAGTGCAAGCATAGGTAGGCGTCCTTTAATTTATGTACAGACCTGTATGGTATCCAGTCAGTAGTGTGACAAGGAAAGGACCTGAATGCATGCACTTCCCCTAAATTTAATTTCCATGAATGTGCTCTCTGACATCAAGGCATACAGTTCTCCCAAGAAGCAGTGATCTGAGCCTTCGTTTAGTCATTCCCCAGTTACCCACTTCATATATTTAATAGTAATGGACATGTGGGAACTTATCCCAGCTGTCACTGGTTACAAGACAGAGAGGAGCTAATATGTGATTGGGCAGGCTACACACACACACACAGACACACACACACACACACACACACACACACTACACAAAGACTCCTGTGTGCCATTTTTTTAGAAATGTGGAGGAATGTCAGTCATGCATGCCAATGTGCTAATGAGATATATGGCAAAAGTGGCACAGCTTACAAAAATCCACATACACATGACAGCATGTAACATTCACACAAAAGGCAGCCTAGCCAAATTATATTAAATGTATCTGTACAGGTACAAAGTCCCTTGACATGATGAATATGATTCTTGTCCCACCCCCCACAAAAAATATCACAAGCTAGTGCCATTTTTTTTTTTGAACACAACTTTTAGCAAAGTTGTTTTTGCCTTTGTGCCATAGATTCAGGTGCATGTATAGGAGTAATATAAAGATGTTTTTATTCTGTTTCAGGTATAATTAATGAATTCATGACAGGCTAAGAACTGCCTTATTATGATCTTAAACATAATTTTGATGCAGCGGTAGTGTTGTCGCCTCACAGCAAGAGATTCTCTGGTTCGATTCTAGGCTGGAGTGCCTTCTGTGTGGAGTCTGCATGTCCTCCCTGTGTTCGTGTGGGTTTTCTCCAGGCGTTTTCCTCCCACGTTACAAAGATATGCGTCTGAAGCTTTTCTCCCCGGGCCTCTGCTAAAAATTGGCTTTGTTCCAAGTTGAACTTTCCGGGTAAACAAATGTTAAATAAAAAATAAAAATGAAATGTCAAGCATTTTTGAAGAACAAGCTCCCCTGTACACCCTAAGTTCAAGTTAGCTCAACTTCAGGGTTAGGGGAAAAGCTTCCTTAACCCCAAAGGTCAGAGATCTCAGAATTAACACTGCAACATTGAACAGCATTATGAGAGTGGACATTTCAGCTCTGACAACATAGAATTTGAATGTTTCGTAATAAAAAAAAAAAAATCAATGTATTCCTAAGTAAATGCTGCATTTATTTCTTTTATTTAACTTGTACACCATGCATTTTGACAGAAGTAGGTGGATGTTTTTACATTCTCCGAGAGTTGTGCTTTGGAGTGGTTTCACCCCATAGCATGGTAGTGTTTATCTTGCAGCATTCAGCGTACAGCCTAACTGAACAGTAATGCTCAGACTACCATTCGTATAAATGTACAGCAGAGAACATGTAGCATGATTTAGTATCATCAAATCTTTGCTCGAGTGTGGAAGATGAGATTCCACTGAATGGAAATAAGATTACATTGCAAAGTGTCAGCACAAAAGAAAATGAAGTGTTTGCATTTTGTATATGTTAGGGAGTATTGCAGGATGCTGCTGAGCTTAGACTAAGTCAAAGTGCTTTATGTTGTTTCATATTCAAATACAGGGTTTATTTAAAAGCAGTTGCATGATATCGCCCTGGGACCTTATTCCACATTGATATAAGGGGGATGTGCAGCCAAAGCTCTGGTGTGCAGAGAGGAATTACCCCCTGCAAAAAAAAAAAAAAAACTTTGTCTTTTTTCCTACTTTCATTTTTGCAGTGGTTTGTTTGGGTATTTCATGTGCTTGCTGTGTGGGTTATGTGATAGTGTTTTGTCTTGACATGAATCCGTAAAACACAATGCGTAAGTAGTTTCTCAGAGATTCACCTTCCTTTTTCTGACTCCTCCATCTCATTGTTCTTGGTGGGATTCTTCCATCCTCTAACGTTGGTATGGCACACGGATGGTGCTTTGAATCTTGTGCAGTTCTTTACCATCATTTCTATAGAGAACATTACACTGAGTACCACTTAAACATTCTTTTAAGTCTGTAGAAGGAAAATAGTTTGGCATGTAAACATTTCTCTGTTGTACGTCTAAATGCTGACACACACATTGTCCTAAAGTTCAAAGCACACAAGTTTTATAACTTATTATCGGTGTGTGTATGCATTCACATTATTGATCCTTGTCTTAAACAAAGGTAATAATAAACTGTATGGCAGAAGTAAACTATTAACATATATGAAGATATGACTTTTGATACTTTAAATTCTTTTTTCAGATTAAATCACTGTGTTTATTGTAACAGAGATGATACAAGACAGTATTTTAATTTAGCAAAGCATTTTCTTCTTCAGAATCTCCATTTAAAAAACTGAGATTTCAGTATTAGCCTTCCACCCTCAATAATTGAACGAAGTAAACAGCTAGACATTTCAGGCTTCCCAGTACTACTTTATTGCTATGAACTTCTGAAAGTAAAGTTAGGCTTCTTTTTTCCCTTAGTTGGCTTGCCTTTATAAGGATTTTGACCTTAGAAATAGGTCAAGTGTGGCGTGTGTCATGCTGTCAGGGACATGAGCCCACACAAGCAAAAGACAGAGGGCCTGCTGTTAAACTGGTCGCTCAGAGCTCACATTACTTCTGACTTGTCTAAACAAACCAGCCTATCAGAAGTGAAGCTGAGAAAGAAAAGGAATTTGAGCTGTTTTGGAGTTACTGTCGAGTCAAGGCTTTTGAAGCTGCTGATTGTATATTCAGGCTTTGCCAAAAGGAGCAGTAGCTTGTTTAATGACAGTTCTGTGCATTTTACCTGATTACCATTTATAGTCAATTCAGCTTATGAATACCTTAGCTATTGCCTGTAGATTCCTGGCTTCTTCCTGAACACTGCAGACTGCAGTGTTTAACAAGCCATTTTTTTTCTAAATAAAATCACCACTTGTAAAAGACATAGCAACCCAAGCTGAGACTTCAAAGTTTTTTGTTTTAATCAATCACACCAGAGTTAATTATTGTGTTTACCCAAAAAGAATACTCTGGGGCTTTGTTCATTCTTTGTTCACACTATTGCCTGGCTCAAGTCCATTCATCGCTTCAGTGAGCTTAGAAACATGCAGTTACATTATAAAACATTAATTGGAACTTTGGTTTTATTTGTGATACTAACCGATACTGTATTTAAGGTTTATCATTGCTATTAAAATTTATAAAAGCATCCTTTTCTAAACTTTGATAAATCAAATCTCAATTTCTGCCAAAGATAGTCTTAAAACAGAGAGTTAGCATGCTTTTTTGTATTAACAGATGAGTTCAGTTATCTTCTAATTTTATTTGGTGGCAAAATCAGAATTGTAGGACAGTTCCATTGCAGTAGCTGGGTGAATGAGGGTCTGACTGCATCAAAGGAGACACAAGTTAAATTAGGATCTTGGGGACCTTCTGACAGCGTCGCAATATGAGGAAGGGAGTGCAAGTGGCAAAGCTTTGCTTGTTTATCTTTTTTTCTGGGAGTTCTTTCCATCACAGCTGGATAGAAGTCCATAAAGCATGGATCATTTTCTGGACTGAGTGAAGAGGGATGGATTGGGAGGTGTAGCTGACCTAAAGGCCAGGGTGGGGGCATTCTCAAGGCCATAGCTCATTGCTCACCGAGCCTACAGCAATAAAAAGGTAGTCCACAAGGGTTAAGGAAGTAGAGCCACAAGGGTTTATGGAGTAGAGCTAAGCACCAAGCTATGGGGAGCAGCAGTGAAATTATGTCCCAATATATGGGGCTGGCAACCTGAAGTCTGACTGCAGAGGTAAGAAATTTCAGATAAATTAATGATTGAATAGGCTGGTATCAGGAGGACTATGGACTAAGGAGGGTCATTGGTATCCGTAGCACCATGGAATAAGGAGGATCATGCTGCCACAACATCGAGCTAACCTAATAAGATGCAATACCTGCTGTAAAAATGTATTTTGGAATTGATTAAGATATTATCAAGACAAAAATATGCATTTTGCCTAGAAATACAACATGACTGGTCTGATAAAAGTGAGGGGTGATAAAACCAATAACATGTTCAACTTTTTATTTGTATAGAAAGTAGATTTGATAGGTATTACATTTTCAGGACTTACTACTTCTAATATAAACACTGTGTGAAATTATTTTAATTTATACAAGTGTAATCACAGCAGTTTATGTGTAGATTAAGGCTATTCGCTGCAAATGACTTTCTTTCTGTAGTTCTGGCTTTGATTTCTTCAGTCTCCATTTGCCTGATTTAAGACTAAGCAGGTCACTTAATCAGATGGTGCTGCTGGTCCTCTACAAGATTTTGACCTTAACCAAATGAGACAGCCTCATTAACAAAATCTGTTTGGTTGTGTTCTTTGTAGCTCTGGAGTGTCTAGTTTGAGTTGCACTTACTTTTAGGTTCATTATTCTATAATTAGTCAACTTTTCCTGAATACTGGAATGTGTTCTAGGATGCACGTATTAGAAGTATAACATTGCTTAGAGTCAGGGGCACTGATCATCCATTTTTCCTGGAAAAATACAGGTAAATCTTGAACTTTCTCATTATTGCTAAAGTCTGAGACTTTCATGAAATTTGTTTTTTTAGATAAAGGAATCATTCACCATAACCTATATATGTTCTTATATTTGCTAGTTATAATGCTGTCAGCTTGCGTAAACTGTTCTGTACCTCATATCTGTTTTAATTTTGATATATGTAGATGTAGTAGAAACTTATAATGAAATCATGGTAATGACCTGAAATTACATTTAAAAATCACAGGTATAATTCCTAGATTTTATCTCAAAAAAAAAAAATTTTTTGAGAACCATAAATCAGAGTCCCTCCCTAGAGTATAGAATGAGTAAGCCATTATCTGAAATGTTTAAGAAGAACAGAATTTGAAAATGGTGAGCTTAACTTGCATTGTGAAGGATATTGTTAAAATGGGAAAAAATGAATGTAGAACAGCAGTGTTAAAACTGTGGGCTAATGCCTGTAAAAAGCAGTTAAAGCTAGAGTTGGGGTCATCATGCATTCACTGGAAGTGAATGGGATTGATGTGAAAACAGAGTCATCAGTCTTTTAAATACTGGAAAAGTACATTTGAGCATATTTTGTTTTTGTTTGTTTATTGGTTGCTTGGTTGACTGACTCATTTGTGGGTTAAACTGGAATGGTCTGAGGACCTTTGTCAACAATGACTCAGATATACAGTAATGAAGTCTTTATAACTAGAGATTTATAAATGCTACAAAGATGGACATAAACGTATACTATCCTCTGATGTACATTGAGGCAAGTTTGTAAGATATCAATTCATACGATCCTTAAGCAGATGTTGCCATCCATTCCTATTTATCCCTACCATTATTTAGTCTCAAAGAACATGTCTATAGTTATTGACTGACAAGCTGTCCAACAGGGAGTGCCAGGCTTATTCATGAATCACCCTGTTATGTGCAATGTTTAGTGCATAACTGCCAGGCTTTTATCTGGAAGGTTGAATTAGCTCTGTACTGGACATTATTTTAATTTATACAAGTGTAAGCAGTTTATGCATAGATTAAGTCTATTAGCTGTAAATGACCTCAGAGTTTTTATATATATACTGTACGTAGCAGAGGTTTGAGAGGGTGCAGCAGCCAAGATCAGGTGTACAGGGAGCTTTACTCCTTAAAACAATGCCTTTTTAGTGTATTTCTGACTTCTGTTTATTTATGTGATGTCACTCCTTTGTGATTGGAGTTGTGTGAGGTGATTGCAAATATGTCAAACTCATCAAGAATCCCTAGATCTATTCATGCACTAGAGCTTCTTCATTTCCAAATAACCATCAGAAAGATCCCATACCATGCGTTAGCTACCTACAGAATGCCTTCTATGGCAAAAAAAAATAATAAAATCCACAGTGCCTACCTACAGGAAGAAGAAGAATTCAGTATTAAAGCCAGTAATATTTTCCTAGGTGATGTAAACTATCCACCTATAGACTGTGAAAAACCTACACCACCACTAGTGCACAAGCACGACGATTCCTGGACTTTGTCAGTACAAATGCTCTGGAATTAGTCAAGAGTGCCACTAGGGGGAATAACATCCTGGATTTTGTCTGTACTAGCATGGGAGTATCTTGAATCATATTATTGCATACTTTTGCCTCTTGTTAGGTCTGACTATAAAGCAGTCTCCTTCGAAATCAAATTAAAACGAGAGAGTCCTTCCCTCAAGGTCCCTTTAGAAATTTCTTTAAGACAAACTACCTAATCTTAAGTGATACATTGGCAAGCTTTAAATCTCACCAAACCTAGTTAATTCCACTGAACAAGGAGAAATGTATACCACTGCACAATACCAGCATGTAAGCACATGCATAGATGCAGATGTACTCCGTGGGAACAAGTGCAGGGCAAACCCCAGAAAGAAACCCACATAGTGCAACTGTAATATCAACAAGCTTTATAGTAAAAGGAAAATAATTTTGACCAAAATAAGAAGAGTAATTTCCAGAATGTTAGAGCCCTTGTTACTGAAATAAACAAACAACTCAGGAGCTTAAACAAAATCAACCAACATCAAGTTTGAGGCTGAAATAGCTACCCAAGCCAAAGACAATCACAAGGCATTTTTTAATTATATTCATAATCTCAAAAACACAAACAGCAATTTGCTGAGCTGATTGTGAATGATGTTACCTATAATGAGGGTGAAGATATAGCAAACCTAATGGACGATAAATTTAGCTCTAACTTTACCCTTTTCTCCCCTCCGTCTGTTCCTCAAGATATATATACCTGAAACTGGCTCACCTCTAGCAGTCACACAAGACCACGTCCTTAAAGTGCTATCAAAAGCTAAAAGCACTGCATGAATGGGTCCTGACAATATCCCTGGATGCATCTTAAAGAGCATGAAGCATGATTTTAGCCACACCTCTAAAAACACTGTTCAGTCTAGCCTCCATATAGGTTTTGTACCAAGTGAATGGAGAAAAGCTAGAGTCATTCTCCTACATAAAGAAAGACCTTCCAGAGACCCAGGCATTTATAGACACAGTACACATCTGTACATGACAGAAGGCAGGTGCTGATACCAAAGCTATGTATTAAAATAGAGTTTATAGAAGTATTGTAACTGTAAAATGTGACTGTAGAACTTGTCTGTGTATCTGCTATGGATGTTGCAGCTGCGGGTTACTGATAATGTGTTCAGAATTAGAATCGAGTTTAAAACCTGCATCCTCCTACAAACCTATAGAATGTACGCTGACATCACACATGACATCCAGCCACACAGTCATTAACCAGAGAGTAAGGCTTTCCTCTTTCAAAGGCATCTGCTCATGTGTGAGCTGTCACAACAATTTTATAGAAAAAAAATGCTATCACTGTGCATACTCATAATTCATAGGTTCATAGTTTATTACTAAGTTAACTGCCCTTGCAAGCCATTTCAAGCCTAGTCAATTATCCCTTGTGAGACTCAAACCCTGCACCTTGGGTTTGTAAGGCAAACACCTTAGCAATTAAGTCACCCTCCCCATCTGCCACATTGTCCTACCACCTGGGCTGGATATTATGTAGAACACTATTCATACATAAGCTGTTGATGGCCATGACTGAACAGTGTAGCAATGCCATAATTAACCTACACATATGCAAGACAGTATCTGGAAGAAGACTAAACCATTGCGGCCTAGCTACCTAGCAGGCAGGTAGGGAAACACCATTGCATGGACACATGCCAGATAAAAAAATCATCTTCTAGACTGCAATGTCTGGGGTTAACATTCTGATCCCTCCAAGGGGGCACATGTTTTGTTACTACACACTGGTTTGTACAGAGATTAGATAATGTACAATGGAATACTTTTGTTTACTACATTTGTTGTAATAAGCTATAGCAGTTGTGTATATGGCAACACACACACACCTTTCTTTTCTCTGTAGGTACCTTGAAAATTCGCAACACCAGAATGGGTGTAGTTTGTGTGCGACCTCTAATTAAACACACAGGCAAACCATCTTGAAGTTCTGTCACATGTGTGAAAGCAAGTTATAATGAAAGATACACATAGACTATACAGATATGATTTTTCTGGATATCTTCTACAACCTCAGATGTGCAGTGATTATGCAGTATTGTAACATCACTATTGTCCACTGCAGATGCTGCCCTGTGTACACTGTAGTAATCTTTGAAATGTTTGCTTGTTAGTCCAGTAGTACACACACACACGCACACACACACACACACACACACACACACACACACACACACACACACACACACACACACACATACACACCCACCTGGGAAAAGCTGGCACAGATTACCCAGTCTACCAACTTTGCCCAGACTAAAGGTAGTTATCACTGCCACCAGTCAATACTATAACTTAACAAAGGATGTCCAATTATACCATGTAATAGTAGTTCGCCAGGACTGTTAGGCCTTCTGTAGTGGCTCACACAGGTTAAGTACTTCCTACAAGGATCAGCCACAATAAAAGTTTTAAATATATTTAATAATACTTCTGCTTCCTATCTTAATAGACTTTCTTCATCTCAATCGCTATAATTCTAGGCCTCATCAAAAACCCCACTACAACTATCTAAACACGCAACACCTCATAATTACCACCACACTCCTCCTTCTCCTCTCTGCCCTCACCTCTTATCATATACAACTTCACTATCCACTTACTTACTGTCCTACCTCCAATAACTATAACACCCTTTCAACTAAATCCTTTGCTGATATCTCCCCTGCCCTTCTCAACCTGTCTACCCCCTGTCTTCATAAATTGCCTAGACTTCAGATCCCCCCACCCAGTTACAAACCTAGACACAAGTTGCACAAATTTATCCATTACAGTACTTTACTCTCTATTCACAACAGCAACTTACTTATATCTGGGGACATCCACCCCAACCCTGGCCCCTCTCCCTCCCAAAATAACCAAACATCCACTCCCTCCCCAAATAATCTCAATCACCTTCATATATCTAACTCATGCCTACTCAAGCACGTGACAATATACTCTCTAAATATTCAGAGCCTAACAAATAAAATCACTGAGTTCCATTCCTGGATAGCCCACACAACTCCTCATATCCTCTCCCTATCTGAAACCTGGCTTAAATCACACAACTCCAGTACTGAAATTCTCCCACCAGGTTATAATATGTATTGATCAGATAGAATTTCAAGAAAAGGGGGTGGTGTTGCCATTCTCCACTCTAATAACCTCTACCTATCACCTTTTCCTACACCCATCCTTGACTTTCACCCTACAGAACTTGCCATTCTTAATTGCCACCTTAACACTCATAAGAAATTTGCTGTTGCTTCCATTTACATCCCTCCTGGGAATAATTATTCCACCACAGAAAATATCCTTTACTTGTTTTCCCACAATATACCCTATGAAACCATAATTTTGGGTGATGTCAACCTAGATTGGTCCAAACTTAAAACTGACTCACCACAGCTGAGTATCAACCTGCATGGTTTCCATCAACTAATAATACTCACCAACTCCCCTGACCACTACCATAACCCCAAAACCTTACCAGATTGCCTTAGTGACCACCATCCCACTTCTGTCCTTAGATATACCATCCACCCCCCAAAACCCCACCTGTACAGGGACTGTCGTAAACTCTCAAACTTCAATGCAACCCAATTTAACTCCATTCTCTCTAGCATAGACTGGCGTATCCTTAAACAAATCCCTCTTAATGATGCAGTAACCACATTCAATAGCATTTTCCTAAACACCCTAAACTCCTTTGCCCCCTCTAGGAAGATCAGAATAAAATCCAATCACGCCCCATGGCTATCAAGAGAATCCAAGTCCCTTATGCATAAAAGAGACAATACCTGGAAAGCCTGGACTAAAACTAAGGAAATTTCTCTCCTGCACAAATATAGGCATCTTAGAAATCTGACAAAAAGAAACAAGGACAAAATATTCTTCTATAACTCTGTACAGCTAAACAGCAAATCTAACCCTCAGAAGTTCTGGTCAACTCTAAACAAAATACTTTCTCCTGGTTGCCCCTCAACTCCCTGTCCTTACACCGATACATCACCGCTGGAAACAGCCACAGTCCTTAATAAGCACTTCATAGACTCCATTCAAAAACTCTTACCTACCAACTCTAACACTACTACTTTGCCTAACCCTCCTAACCCCCTAATAAAACTCCATTCTCTTTACACTCAGTCCCTACCTCTGACATCAGATCTCTTCTTCTTCTAAAGATTAAACCCTTCTCCCCTCTTCTGACAACCTACCTCCTACCTTCCTCAAAACCGCTGCTGATTCCATTGCCTATCCTGTATCTATCCTAATCAGTAGATCCTTTCAGGAATCTACCGTCCCTACCCTATGGAAATCCTTCTTCCCATTCCCCTGCACAAAGGTGGAAACTCCACAGACCCTTCTAACTATCGTCCCATAGCCATTCTATACCCCCTCTCTAAGATTCTTGAAAAATGTATCCACTCATAGCTTCTCAACCATCTCCTCCAGAATAACCTTCTCACCCCCACTCTACTTGGTTTCCGTCCTAACCATAGCACCACCACTGCCCTCTTATCCTTCACACATACCATAGCCGAGACCCTAGACAACAACAAACTGATATCCTTGACATTTCCAAAGCCTTTGATACTGTCTCCCATCCCCTACTACTATCTAAACTTGAAAATCTAAATCTATCTTCTTCTTCCCTAGCCTGGTTCTCTAGTTACTTATCCTGCAGGCAGCAATCTGTCAAATTGCTTTCTTCCACCTCTCCATTTATATCTTTTCCTACTGGAGTACCACAAGGTTCCATCCTGGGTCCTCTCCTGTTAAATATCTTTACCAACGATCTCTATACATCCTGTAATGAATCCTCCCTCATCCAACATGCTGATGACTCAACCCTCATCTCTGTCTCTGACAACATTTCAAAACTTCACACTATAACTCAACAGTCATTTCTATCCACAGAACAGTGGCTATCAAATAACCTACTAATTCTTAACCCCAAAAAGACCAAAGTCTTACTCTTTCTGTCCCTATCTGTCACTCACCACAAATCCTCCTTTGAAATTTCATCCACAAATAAGACCATAATCCAACCCGAAACTCACACAAAACTCTTGGGGGTCATCATTGATGATGAACTCAAGTTCAACCTCCACCTGCTCCAACGTATAAAAAAGACAAACCAGAAACTTGGGTTACTATACCATAATAAAAAAATTCTCACTATTAATGCTAGACTCTCCCTTGTGCAAGCCCTTCCCCTACCTTCCCTCCTATATGCTGCCCCTGTACTCACTAATATCCAAACCGCAACCTTAAACAAACTCCAACTTACCTACCATAAAATAGCCAGGTTTGTCACAAACTCACCTTACAATGCACATCACTGCCTTGCCTTAAACTTACTCCAGTGGCTTGAATTCCCCCAGCTTCTACTTCTATCTCAACTTCAAATGTTACATTTAATTCTTAATAAGCCTTCCTCCTGTCTTTCTCTCTTCCTTCATCTCTAGTTATATACCACCTCGGTCTCTCCTCACTTCCAGTCAGCAACTACTCCTCACATACCAACCTAAAAAAAGTATAGGCAAACTCCTCTATAAACACTCATAGATATACATTCCATCATCAACCCAGCACACTTTAAAGAAAAACTCAAATACTATTTACTTAACTCAAAACTTTGTCATTGTCAGGCACCAACTTAAGCACCCCACAGTTTACCTTTCTTCCTCACTCCTCTCTCACATCTTCTCCATCTCTTGCATATGAACATATGTCTTCTTATCTACTCTACTGATTCAAAACACTGCTTGTATATATGTAAATAAAAATTTGCTTCTCGGGGAAGGGGGGTGTCCATGAATTCCAATTCCTTCCTTTCATCTATAATTTTTTTGTATAGCCTGTTTTCTGGTTGAATATAGATGTTGAAATACTTTTTTTGCATAACTCTCTCTGTTTGAATTTTGATGTTATAATTTATGAATTTCTGTAATCTTTTCATGTGTTTGGAGGTTTTCTCCTCGGGTCTCCATTGAAAATGGGCCATAAGCCCAGCTGGACAAACCCAGTTAACAAATGTCAATAAATAAATAAATAATAAAATATTAAAAAAGCATGAAAGTATTGAATATATATTTACAGTAAACCACAGAGTTCAAATCACAGAAAATATTGAAATTAACATTGATGGACAGACTTATGCAAATAAAGAAAACACTCTCTAAGCTAAGCTAAGCTTCACTGTATTCCTGACTGAATCTAAGATAATTTTACTGTTCCCTAGATAAGTTGCTTACTAACGCAAGGCAAGATGCTGTGGGTGAGGGTCTTTCTAGTTAGGCTTCCCAGACAGAATACTCAGTGCTCTGAGATTTTGTTTGTAATATCTAAAAGATAGGTAGACTGTAAGGGCAGTGTTGTCTGAGGGTAATTCTTTTTTTTTTCTGCTGTTCCCACACAACTGACCATCTCCTTGGTCAGTTGCTGTACTAAACTTGACAAGCCTCCCCTGGATATTTTGCCATGGGTCTGAGGTCAGTGAGGAGAGATACCTCTCAACCTCTTAGAGCAAAAACTCTGGACAAAGCCTAAAATGATGGAGGGACAAATAGGGACAAATTTTAAATATTGCTCTTACAAACTTAGAAAGTTGACGGAATAATATGTTTTGGATTAGCATGAATTTTCTGAAGGATGTGGAATGTTAAACTCAAATGTTTGTCATTATTTAATGACTTTACTCCTCAGCTATTTGCCAGAAAGGTACAGATTTTAGGAGGAACACACTAAAATTATGAGGCAAAAATCTGGACATTCTGTGAAAATATGTAGAGCTGAGAGGTATGGAGGAGACTGATGCATTATATTACTGCATTGGAAGGCTTTTTTTTTATGCCCTAAATTATCAGCCCTTGTATTTAGTCATAATGCCCAATGAGGGATGTGTGCAGTAGGCTATGCTGGTATGTCATCCTACCTGTATCTCATCTTAGTCAGTGGCACCATTTCCCTATGGACAATACCCCCCTTTTGCATCCCAGTCCAATGGCAGAGATCAACTGGGTAGGTGTGCCCAAGTACATGCCTTCCCCAAAAGGATGAGCACACCTACCATCACCTTGCCAGCAGCTCAGACACCTGAACCACTAATTGAATCCAGCTCACCTGGGCCATGGTCAGGGCTTTTTCCCTCTATGACATAGTGTTGGTGGTTGTCTGAGAGTAACCTGAAACCACAGATGACTCTGTCAGTAATAATGAGTCTGGTAATTTTCACATAAAGGACACAGTGATTACCAGGCAAAAGTCTGGTCCTGATGAAACTTCTTCCGTCAGCGGAGTCAGTTCCAGAACTATGCATCCCATGTACTTCACACTGCTGTTTGTGAAAATGGTGAGACTTCTGAGAGACATCACTGTTCCAGAACTGGGTCTCAGTATTCTTCAGCTCCCTCTAATGTGCCTCAGTGCGCAGTTAATGAGAGAATTATGATATGTCTGAGGGATGTGACAGTTCTTCAACTGGAATACCATGCTGCTGAGTTCTCCCTGATGTTCTTGCTTCAGGAACATCATGGAGTACAGACTTTGTTCACATAGAGATTTCCTTTTCCATAATCAGTAAAGGCAATCACATGAGTATGTTGCCCTTACTGATAAAATGGACTTTACTTCAAATGTGGGGTATAATTCATATACAGGCAGTATACGGGGACCGTTGGTGATCTGCAGAAAATGTAGAAAATATCAGTGGCAGAATGGCTGATGATGACAATAATGTTATATTTATGAGACAGCCTGAGATAAGTTGCATGCAGTTGCCAAGTTTAATGGCAGGATCTCACACCCCATAGCATGCTAGTAATTACACTGGATCACAAAGTCAAGTACATGGTAACATTACTCTACAGGTTGGACCTAAATACCAGTGTCTGCAGACCCACAGAAACACCGTCTGGATGAGCACTACATCATAGCTCATGTTTGTTACTTAAATACAATATAATACATCAAATTTATCAACAACCAGTGCAGTGCAGGCAATGTGCCTAGGTATCCTGGCTACACCAGGGGCTAGTAGCATGAAGTTAATACAGGTGGTTCATAGTGTTGATTTAGCTCTGTGATGAAACATTGTCATCAGTTCATCTTATACTCACACATTTATCATGTGTAGAGAGTGGGGGGGGTTGCCACTTGCACTGCATGGCTCCTCATCATAGTTCTGCTAGTGGCCCAATTGTTGATTAGCTATAGTACTGACCTGTTAGCTGTCCTTGCTGTAGTTTGTGGCTGATGACTATAATGGCTGGTGTGCTACACATGAGGATAATAATGATATAGGGCATACTGCACAGCACAGGCAGAAATGTCCCAACATTTGATAAATTGTTTCAACAGTTCACAGACATATTCAGCAACATTCTGTGTTTTAGGTATGTGTCTGGTTGCACAACTTCTCCACTACTTTCCTAAAGGGTGCCCTCAGTTGTAGTTTAAGGGCTGTATGAAAAGGATATGTCAGTGTTCATTAGTGATATGTTTTCTAGTGTTCTACAATTCTTGTTGAGGGATGTAGATGGCACTGCAAAGCTGTGATATATAGCCACTAGTGTACTTTCCCTATGAGGCCATTATTGAAAACATGACGTAGACCACACAAGTGGATCATGTACAGTGCTAGCATGGTGCCTATTAGTATTTGTGAGCAAGTCATCATCACTGACTACCTAACCACAAACTGAAAGTTAATGCTTCACCACTCCTTATCATTGATGCACCATTGGCTACACTCATATGCAAATTTTTGTAGTCAAAAGACACATCTTGAGACAGAACTGCCTTTTCTGTTGAACCTTTCATAGTCAAATAACTCTCCATTGTGGTCTCAGGAAAATGGATGAATTCATGCACATATTCCATCACAATAGCTGCCGAGGCCTATAATGTTCCTACATTTTCACTGATTCACCTCAGGAACATACTTGTGTTTAAGATGCACAGTATAATATTACCTTGGTCCCCATTTGGATGACCCATCCATGCCTATTGTGAGGTGCCAAGTGTGGTTTGCATATTAGTCCAAGAGTGTTCCTAATAACACTGTACTGACCCAGAATATCCTGGTCCGTTAGGGTTTGAAAAAAAAGTTGTGGCTATTATTTTATTGGGTGCATCCTAGTGCATGTCTTCCTCCCCTGGGTCACTGCTGCCTTTCTCCTTATAAGGTAGCATCAACCAGTAATACCATGTAGAGCATATGAAAAACTTATGTAGCTTTTAGGTTAACTCATTACAGCCAGATGATGCCTGTAAGTACTTCTGCAGTTACAGCCTACTGGTGCCTCTAAGCATCAAATATTGCTTGCTCTTATTTGCATTAATAATTCCAAAACCATGCTACATACAACGTATTAAAAGATTTCACAATGGTAAATACAAATGTTTTGATATTTGACCTCTTGTCTAGTGTAGGTAAAGAGATATTAATTGCTGTTCATGTAATATTTATTTATATTGTTACCAATGTCATGCTTTTCCAAATACCTAGCATATAAAGAACTGCTTAGCCGTATATGAAAGCTCTCAACTGGATGAACAAAATGCTGCTGACAGTATGTGTGTAACTTGAGTGGATTCTGATATACTGTAAATTGATTACAAAATATTACAACTTTAGCAGTTATTATGCTTACTGTGACTTATAAAATCCATTTTAAATCCTAGAACCTAAGTTTGTGCTGAACAGTTTGCCATTTACACTTCTTCAGTAACACCTATTACTCCAGAGATATGAACATTTGTTTGAAATGTGAGGACATAATCTGATTCTATCAAAAAGCTTAGGCTCCGCCCATTGGAAGTTACAGTACAAACTCCCAGAGCTCCATTGGAGAGAATCACTCAAGATGTTACTCATAATAAGTGCAGAAAAAGCTCAAACTTTTGTTCTGCATCTTCAACATACATTTAATTTTGTTGAAGATTGTCTTTTCTTGATCATCTTTTAATAAACTGTCTGACAACTACAATTGTCCTCATTTTAATATTGCTAGGCAACAACATCTCTCAAGAGTCCACATTTTCACCTCGTATTTTTGGTTTGCTCTTCAGTAAATTTGTGGTTCTCTGGTAAATCATTTAGGACTGAAGTCAATAAATAATGACAGACATTGAATTTTAGACTTCATAGCCTTCAGAAAAAATAAGTTTATAAGAGCAATATTTAAAATTAGTCCTTGATGTTTGTCCCCTCATTATTTTTGGCTTTGCCCAGATTTCTTGCACTAAGAAGTTGAGAGGTACGATAGGCAACATTAGCTTATGTTAATATCTTGTGCTAGGCTTTATAAAATCAGAAAGTAACTGACTCCTGTTATTAACATATTAACTGTTCACTATGTTACCTTAGCTTTGTGAAGCCATTTCACAGATGGTAGTAGAGGGTAACCATTTCTAATGTTGGGACCTACAAGAGCAAGCCCCCAAATGTAGAGACTGAATGACTAAAATAAAAATTAACTTATACATACTAAGCCACAGATGCCAGTTCTTGGAATATTCTTGAGTTGGTATATATGTAAGATCAGAGGATGTTGGGGGCTGGGATATTTTAAGGAAACAAGTGATTATTTGAGATTTGCTCTTCTCCTGTGTTTTCTTTTCTTTTTTTTTTTTTTGAGTTTTTGGCACACTGCATTTCGATTGCCGACATTTCAGTGGGGAGCCATAATAAAGACATGAAGACCAGAAGATTAATCTGATTAACATAGTTCATTATTAAGACACACAGAAGAGCAATAAAACACAGAGGAATGAAGGTGTGCTTCCTGCAAATTCTATATAGGCCTTGGCTCCCTGTCTGTATGTGTATCTAGCTGCTGCCTGTCTGCACACCCATTTTCTCTAGATTGTCTTGAGGGAATGATCTGAATAGTGTAAAGGACTAGACCAATGTGAGCTTACAATAGTCGCACCAGTGTGCTCAATAACATTGGATATAATTGAAAATAGTCTACTGCAGTTCTTTATTATTGGTGTTTGAGCAGATACATTCAAAATGGCAACTTTTAAAATGTAGAGATAATAGGCATATTCTACCCCAGTATAAATGCACAAAACATGATTGATTGCCACAGATTTACAAAGTGGATATTGGGAACCACATTTAGTGATGATGGGAGGAAGGAACATCAGATATCATGCACTGCACATTTTACTTCTGAATTAATTGTGGAAGTGAAAAATTTACTAACACAAACTAATAAAGAGAGCTGTTCAGAAAGCTTTCTTTTGTTTTATTTTACCTTTACATTAAGCATGTTTCTAGCTAAAATATGAATGAGTACTTTTGATTCATGTATGATTAACTTCATAGCATAGTTCTGAAATACTGAATGTGATTACCCTAATCAGTTTGTTGCATGATTCATTTTTATCAAAATTTAAGAAAGAATAGCATGTATTTTTGAAAAGCATGTCTTGTACAGTAATAATTTGAGGAGGTTTATGGTCTTAAATCTATCCAGCACTATATACAATCACAGCTGAGTGAATGAAGGGTGCTTTCTTGTTTTTTAAATAGATGTGATTTACTGAACCAGTTTTAGCTAGTCCAACTTATAATAATTTGTTTTTAGAATAGCAATGATGGTTTGCATTTTGGAAAAGTACTAAGATGAGGTAGTACATTTGTGAAGCGGGTCTATATTAGAACATCAAAGTTTCAAACCTTCGAATGTTCTAATATCGAACCCTATTCAGCAAAAGCTGAAAATATCGAAGCAACAGAAAACCAAATTTTTTCCTAGGGAAAGAATTTGGTTGCCCATTTCTGTTGCTTCGGTATTTTCAGCACTGTGGTGAAAAGTTACGGGTTGGGTTCAGGTAAGTGTGCGATTGAGTGTGGGTTAGGGTGTGGGTTAGGTATGTGTGCAGTTGTGTGGACGTGAGGGTTAGGGCGGGTTAGGTGAGTTAGGGTTTGGGCTTGGGTTAGATATGTGTGCGATTGTGTGGACATGAGGTTTAGGATGGGTTAGGTGAGTTAGGGTTAGGGCGTGGGTCAGGTAAGTGTGCAATTGTGTGGATGTAAGGGTTAGAATGGGGTAGGTGAGTTAGGGTTAGGGCGCAGGTGAGGTGAGTGTGCGATAGTGATGAACCTTAGGGTTAGGGTTTGGGTTAAGGTAAGTCGATAGTTAGTGGTGTGTGTATAGTTTAGTGTAGGGTTAGGTGCAAGATTTTAGGTGTATGTGTGTGGATTGTTGTTTGTTTGGTGTGCTTGTTTTGTCTGTATGTGTTTTGGCACAGCAAATTTTGTTCCCTAGGAAAAAATTTGCTGTTCTGTATGTTCGATGTTTTCAGCTTTCACTGAATAGGGTTCAATATTAGAACAGTCGAAGTTTTGAAACTTCAATGTTCTAATATAGACCCTCGTGAAGCCACTTCCCTGCATTTTAAAACTATTTTAATATAATTTGACTGGCCATCCATGAGATGAAAGTCTTCTCATCAACGGAAAAAAAAATATCAGGACATTGTTCATATCAAAATGGCAACTGTTTTAAGGCTTAAGTTGTATTACAAATTTGGCTTATCTTTCCTTCCTAATCCTCTCATCTGCTGCATTTTTTAATGAATCAGGAGCTGTATATTTTTATTTACATTTATTTTCTGCAGTAGTGCACTGATCAGTAGTGGCCATTTTCAGGTGAGAGAGGTCATAATGAAGTGTTTAAAGAGTACACTTAAAGAATTACAATTTTCATAGGATAGTTTGAACATTGCAAGTCTACCTTTCTGTCTGTTTGCTTGATATGGGGTAGTTAAATGGACAGATTGAGCTGTACCAAAAAATGTTGTAAGGTAGTTAAGTGGTGAACGAAACTGAGAAGATGGTGACCCAGGGAAGATTTTAGAATGAACGGTGGTGAGGACATGGTGGTGGTGGGAGAGGAGGAGAAGATGGGAATATGAGGTGGGGGGAGTTAGGGATGGTGGAAAGTGTGTTGGGAGGTGTTTCAGAATAAGTCTTGAGATGTAGCTATGAGACTATAGGTGAAGCCTGCTACTGAGTATATGAGGGTTAGAGAAATCAGACAATATAAACAGCTTAGAAGCAAGAGCGTTTTGCCTATAGTTCAGTATGAGCAGTGAGATCATTCTCGAAGGAGGACAGATTAGAGTGTTCAGTGATGTGTATAGGGACAGTTTGACAGAGAGAGGGGAGCATTGGTTCATTTTTTAGAAAAAATGTGCTATTTATAGAAGTGTATGCTCAGGTCTATGGTCATAATTCTCTGTCCGGGGTTATCAGAATACAGCATATATGGTTTGTTACATATACGAATACTTTAAATTCTGAATAAAATATACAGTTATTTATCTTTATGTTCTGCACAACCTCTTTATGTGTATGCGCTGTACTTTCATAGTGCTCCGATTATACTGCCTGTAATGCTTATCTGTGCCTGTTTATGTTTGATTATGGTTGTATCATATTTTTATATGAAATTTCTGTTTTACCAGGTCATAGCTAAAAAGGGTCTTTGGACCAGCTCACCTACCCTGTTATGAAATAGTAAATAAATAAATAACAAATATGTTATTTTATATGTTTCAGACATGGAAATCACTACATACTAGTTAAGAAGCTTGGAATGTGAATTTCTTGACATCATTGTTGAGAAAACAGTGAAACCATAAATCTTTGTAATACATGCAGCTTCAGATGTACTATTAGTTATAGAAATAAGGTATAGGATTGCAAGCTGCAAAACACTTAGTAGTACTGCTACATAGACAGTAGTACTGCTACATAGACAGATGCCAGAAGTTAAATTTCCCTCTGGCAAACTAACAGCTTAAAACACATTTAAACACTTCAGCCTGCCTTTTCTGTGCGACAGCAGAGCTATTAAAAGTAGTTTTAGGCTCTTCCCACTGTTATGTGGTGGTCCATCTGTATTCTGTAGAGTGACTAGAGCACAGCAGCTCTAATAACTGCATAGCATAGCAAAGAGAATTACCATCAGGTAATGCATCATAATCCACATGTAATGTGTTTGAGACATGGGCAAGAAATTCACCATGAGAGCAAAGCTTGAGAGATGGTTCTTGGCATCCATTTTGAGGACTATTAGCAGTCTGGGCTATGTTTAGAAAGATCAAATCATAATTCATTCTAGTGCATGTGAGCTTTACCTGCTCCAATATACTACAAATTTTAGAGAAAACGTGAAGGAGCACTATGTGTTTTACAGCTTTAAAAGTTGTAAAATGCTGTCTTTTGGCATATGGAGCATGGCAGGAAGTGCAGTGAGCTGTAAAAGCTGCTAAACACTTTGTTCAACCTTCCAAAAATTATACCGATATTTTATTAGAATAAGGGTAATATGATGGTAGCTGAAATAATGTTTCAGCTGTGGGGCATTACAATGATGCAGTGGTTAGCATTGCCTCACATAACTTTATACTCAGCCAGGTTTTCTTCTGTGCATAGACTGCATGCCCTCTCTGTGAATGCATGGATTCTTGTTGGATGTTTTGGCTTTCTGTACCATGCCAAAGAGATGTTGTAGGTGAATTGGTCAGACGTCAAACAGCCTGTGTGTGTGTGTGTGTGTGTGTGTGTGTGTGTGTGTGTGTGTGTGTGTGTGTGTGTGTGTGTGTGTGTGCCCGCGCGCGTACATACAGTTTACTATCATAACCTGGAAATGCACTCGGGCTAGTCATCACATCATCAAACTTAAATTGTAAAAATTCAAACATTATTCAGCCCCCATACTGAACCATGGTAATGTCGAGAGTTCAGTATTTGCCATTTTGAAAAGGTGCCTGTTGCCCTGCATGTGCCATCTGGACATCGATAGTCAAGCTTTAGTACGGTAAGTTTCAATGTTTAGCCTTTTTGAAAATCTACTTTCGACATTCCATTATTCGATGAAGTGCATTTCCAGGTTATGATAGTAAACCAGTTTACTATCAGTCTTGAAGCTGACAAACTGGAACCTCCTAATCCCAAGAACATAATATAAAAAAAAACAATCCATGTAGCTGAAATACTGGTTATGTCCTTAAGGGGTCATGTGCATATATCCCATGAACCTCCACTATAGGACATTTAAGTTGTTATACAGCAGATACTTTAGTTTTTAGTCTCTCTCTCTCTGTAGTCTGTAATTATCTATTATTAATTTTCACTTAATATGCTCTCTAATGTGTACAACTGATACAATCCCCTCTGGCCCTCTTCTGTGTTTTACTATTGTCTCTTACTATCTTCTGTAATATGTATAACTGTTAACTCCACAAATAGTAATCAAGCTGATATGGGGTTCTGTTTTCTGGTTTTGCACAACTGCAGCTGCCTGAAATTATGGAAATTATCTCACTGCTGTATATATCTTATAGCCTAACTTAGTATAGTGAGTTTAGAAATACTATGTTAATATAATGTGCACTCTCTGTAACAGTGTTTCTGTTTGCTGCCAATGTGTTATATTTACTCTCTTGTGCTCATCTAACACTAGCCTGATTTATGTATTATGAGACAATGTCCATGTTAATGTATTTTTACATTTCAGTTATGATTTATATTACTCTGATTGTTATTGTTTATTGTAAGTCTTTGGAGCTTTTCTCCTCAGGCCTGCACTGAAAGGGGTTCTCTTGCCCAGTCAGATTTTGCAGTAAAATGCAAATTCATAAATAAAGAATTTTGATTACACAACCCATGGGTGCTGTTTCCTGGTTTATAACACTTTCATGATGTGCAATACAAATACTGTTCTAAAGTAAGTCCAAACACTTTGAAATAAAGTAATATCTTGTAATGAAATCACAGTTAAGCACTCTCTTCTTTAGTGCAGCCAGGACTTCAGAATTTCTTTGATTATTGTTTTTTTTTTTTTTTTTTGCTGTGCTTTCCACTTTGATTTTTAGTACATTTTAGATGTATTGTTTGATTGTGTAAATCATTTCCTTCTGCTGGATGTTTTCCTGCAGGCTACTCTACCATAGGCCCTACATCTACCTCTTCTGTATATAATTTGCATTCACTGCCTATCTCTGCTTCTTTATCCAAAGTTTCACTAGAGTTTCTTTTTGCAGGTCTGCACTTGTATTCTTCCTGCATTTTTGTCCTGGTACCCAGTTTGTGCTTAGCTCAGTTCTGTCTATTGGGTTTTATTCATTAGTAATTCATTAGTGATACTAGCATCTTTGACATCTTAATATATATGGAACATTCTAGTATTTTTTTATTTCAGGATTCTAATAGCTCATTGGGTTATTTTTATTGTTTAGTTCCCAGGTCCTTTAGTATCTTATCTGATATTTCTAGGTTTATCGCTGAAGCATGTTTCATTTCTGTCCCACACATTTATTCAGAAGTAATACTATACTTGGCTTGTTGGAGTCTTCTTTGCTAAGACTGTATTTCTGTTGCATATCTGTTAAATATTTCCCTTCTTCCCATAACTTTCCATAACTTCCACAGAGCTTTAAAATGGGGATGATCATTTCCTATAATAACAACATGAAATAGTAAATTTACTATTTCAACAGGATGCATTATTTTTCCTAAGATGGTCTGAAGCTCTACAGATGTAGAGCTAATCTCTGCTTTTATGTGAACACAAATTAACTTTACCTTCTGCTTTTTATAATGTTTATGCTTACATACATACTAAACTTTAACTAAAGTAGCCATAGTGCATAAAACTAGTAAACTTTCAAGTTCCTTGCCTTCTAAAAATGTTGTACATTTCCCTAATTTACTAATTTGCACATTGACAGAATGCAGACTCTGTGGGCTTAACCTTTATTATATAAGCTTTCATGGGTATGTTTTCCATGGCATCCATTTCAGACATTTTCACATTCTTGGCAGTAGCACTGTTCCCTAAATTGATACAGACTTGCTTCATGGCTTATCTTTCCACAGCTGTAACAAGTTGGGTCAGTGATAGTCACACTGAATTCCAAAGGTAATGCTCACTTGTTAACTACTGGTTTAACTGTACATAAATGTGTTTCAGTTTTAAACAATCTATGTTTAACTGCAGTAATTAGTATCTGAACTTTTGGTCTCACTTTGATGCATATATATATTGGCAGTAAGTAATTTTATAATTTCTGCTTTACTATTAGTGTCCATCTCTCACTGCAGTTTAGCAGTGTCTTTAAGACCATGCATTTGAGTGTCTTACCATTTTACATGCATTAAAAGTGCAGGGGTGGAATATAATACCTTGAGCTTCAGGAGTAACAGCTGGTTTAAATAAAAGTTGTCTTTTTTCAATTTATCATAGTCCATATAGGCTGTTCCCTCCATTTCCACATACACCCTTAAAGTATCTCCACTCAGTTGTGAAGAGTGGATATTTGCCAATTCATTTTTGCACCAGTCCTCTTATAATAGCATAGTATTCAAAAGTAATAAAGTATGACTCACTCTGTACTGTCTTCATTGGATTGCTTCTTTAAGGATGGTAAGGTTTGGGGGCTCTCTATTGTACCAGCAGTAACATTCCCTTGCTCCTGTAAGTTCATTAAATGCCGGTCTGTGGCTATAGATCTCTAACCAGGACTTCAGTCAATTTCTTGTGGTTTACTTTGTTTCTCCAGACACTTTAGTTGAAGACAAAGACTATTTTGGATTTGATAACTGTAGTTCCAGTCTAATAGATACTGACTCACACAGGTCACTTCAGGATTGCTGCATTTCATTCATTAACATCTTGGAATGTAAAACAGGCGCAAGTACTTACTTCTCAGAATGGGATAAAAGTACTAAGAAATGTCAAGATTCTTTTCAAAGTCATTTAACTTTAGTTGTACTGCAGAAAAAAATCACTTCTGAATGCAATGGGAAGCAGTCACTGTTTTTGTTCTATGTTTTAACACACCCTTCTTTATTGTAGGTTATTAGTAAACAGAGCAAATAACTCTCTTGTAGTTTGAGTTAGGAATACAGTTCGTTTGCACATAATACTTCTGCTTCTGACTGCTATCAACACCAGATGTGGTATTTTGAAGAAAAGGATCCATAAGTAACTGAAACTATATCTTTAATTTAGCTCTCAAGTTAACACTATTCAAGACTGCAAAGCAAATTAAATATATGTGCATGTACTCTCACCAACATAAAAATGTCCATGGACAGTTTTCCCCACACTTTGAATAAAAAGTCCAAATATAGAACAAATTCTCTGATACTGCTAAAATTAAATTACCGCATGTTCCATATGAACCTGTTTCTCACCCATAGCTTTACATTTCAGGCCCACAGTTACACATTTTTTTCTAGAGATTCTCACTCTAAGCATTTGGAGACATGATTATTTCCTGAGAATCACTCTCCAAGCATGAAGACTCACCTTTGACTGGAGAACAATCAAACTTGAGTTCCAGTCTTCCAGCAGACAGGACAATGAGTCTCCGTTGTGAATCTGCCTTAGTTTAGAAAAGCCTTAATTTTCTACAAGAATAAGTCACACAATTGGTCTCATAATGACCTATTATCCCAATGTGAAATATTTCTCCTCAAACTGCATACCACTGTAAAAACATGTCTTTTGTAATTTCTATATACTGATCATGTCTAAATGTATCTGTAATTTTTCTATGTGGAACTTTTCTCCCCAGGCCTCTGCTGAAAAATGGTCTTTTCGGCTCAGTCAGACACCCCCGGTTAACAAATATAAAATGAAATAAAAAAATAAATAAACTAATACATATCATTATCTGACTACTCTTAAATAAACATCATTATTATTATATTAAATCCAATGGCATTAACAATCCTTTATAGCCAATGTACATAAAAATTTAGCATTTTATAAAATATTTACATAGTATACAACTTTCAGTACCTTAAAATGCTTCTGTATACATTGTCTGTTTCAGAGATAGGAATCACTATTTAGATGTACTGCACATTTTACATATCATGGTAAAAGTGTAATGATTACATATATAATAGTCACTGTAATATTGTAGCAAAAATACTCAACAGTCCACTTAATGCGGAATACATGAAAGGCTGTAATTAAAAAGAAGTGTAGAAAACCTACAACACCAAAGATGTTTCCCTGTTACAGAGAGGGATGCACTATCAAGAATGTGGACTGATGGAAAAAGCTACTTCAGAAGTGGTTGTAGAATATTGGCAGCCTGCCTATGGATTCATTCAAATGAACCAGGAACCTGCCTGTGAATTTATCCAAATGAATCAGGAACCTGCCTGTGATTTTATTCAAATACATCAGGAACCTACCTGTGGATTTTCTCAAATAAATCAGGAACTTACCTGTGGATTTATTCAAATGAATCAGGAACCTGCCTGTAGATTTTTCAAATGAATCAGGAAGCTACCTGTGGATTTAGTCATACAAATCAGGAACCTGCCTTGCATACTCTGTACAAAGTGAAATTGTGCTGCTGTAAGTCTTCCTACAGCTGTAGCTAAGTCATCTGGTGCTCCAGGTAGTTGCCAGACTGATGTCCCTTCAAATTGAAGATCAGAACAAAAAGCAAAAAAAAGTAACTGTAGCAACCTTATAGCTACAGTTACTAAAACACTAAACTCCTGGCAATGGCTATGAAGGCAAAGCTGTCATTTGTTTATGAAACCAAAGTGACACTTGTGGTTTTGTTGTATAAATGATGGCATTGTACTCGCAGCCTATTGGCAATTGTCAATCATGCCCCATAAGAGCTTACACCCGGGGCAGACATTCTCTTTACCCATCCCTAGTTATGGCACTGAATCTTCTTACCAGACCCATAATCCTATAATCCTGCAGTAAACTGCAGAAATGTTCTTCGGTATAAAGATTTTGCAGTGTTGTAGTTTGGCAGTCAGATACATGTTTTCACTCTCTGTTACCTAGCCATTTCTAAAACTGTTATATGTGAAATATTTTGTTTTTAAAAATACAAAAAAGGGATTACTTTTTACTAAAAACAAAGAAAAAAAGAGCATCCTTTAATAATTCTTACTAAGTTCCATTCCAGCACATCTTTTATCTCAATAACAAATGATACAGAGACTACTTGTTAAGCACAATTACATTCTCAGTTGGGCTTTATATGGAAATAATGGATATTCCTGGGGCAGGAAGTCCTCGACTTGGGACATTGGCCCTTACAACATCCATGGGTGGTATATTTCCCTATAATGCTCACCTTGCATTGAATGTCATTTTATTTTATTATGAGCAGCATTGAGTTAACACCCAGTTTTTGGCTTCCAGTGTTTAATGCACTAAAAGTGATGCCACCATGAGTAATATATTTTATTTTTCTGTTTATAATGATGTGAAGATCAGCTATAAACCCAATAAGATAGGGACTACTGAGTAGAGCCTTTCTTTTGTAAGTTGCAGCTCTTCTCAGCATCTCAGAGGTGCTCGAATTATGGGAAATGAGACACTGGCACTTTGGTGCTGGGGCAGTAAGTGGAGGAGTGACAGCATGTGTATTCTTTTATTTGTTTTCTTTAGATCCATACTTTTACATATTTTAAAGATGGACAGGCCAAAACAGAAACACATTAAGGAAAGGTGTGCTTCACCAAAATAGCTGTGTAAGTTTCATGAGCATTAATCTTGAACTTGGGGAAAAATGGTACTTTACACAGTGACTATGCTTGTAAAGAGGCAATATCTCACCACAGCAAACTGTTCACTCATGTACAGACAGTTTACAGTGCACAGTTCATCTGGTACTTAATTGTGTGAATTATGATCATAAAAGTAGCTGCAAACATGCGAATATGTCTGGATAGTTCTGCTCACATCTAACTAACAGCTTGTTGTGATGGAGAGGCAAACATGAGGTCTTGTTGAAACATATTCCCTTTTATGATCAGTGTTTCTTAAATCACAAAGATTTATGAAAAGCCAGTTAGAGGCAGGAGTAAGGGCTGTCTTCTGGCAATGTTAATACATTGTATTCACTGCAGCTCTAGGGAAGGGCTAACATGTCAGCTTTGCATGCTTTCTCTGGAATATCCCCCACACCCTACTGGATTTCCAAAGTCAACAAAATAATTTCAATATATGTAAGCCAGATGTTTGGCAGTCTTTTGCTGTGTAGTATGGAAATCAGGCGTGTTCAAAAACAGTGTTGTTTCATTTTTGATTAAGATAATCATATTCTTGTTTTAGAAAAGAAAGCAGTGCTGCATGCTTAAGCAAGACTTTTCTAAGATATAGATAATTAGAAATGAACCTTTATGGGCAGTATGGCTGGGGAAAGCAAAAACAACCAAAAAACATATGAAGAAAGCTTCTAATTATCTTTGCTATGTATTTACTGGGAAGCCTGCATTCCTTCAGTCTCATTGCAGTGTTTGTTCTTATGTTTCTATTTTTCATGCATGCAAAGAAGCTATATTAGTGCCAGTATGTTTACTTTTGCCTTGATGTTTTGTTGACCAGGTGAATTTCAATGGGACTGGGCCCTTTTACCATTTTTCATGTGTTAATTACAAGTAATATGCTGCACTTTACATAGGAACAAGTCCGTTTGAACAAGTTGCTCCCCTTTCCATATCTTGCCTGCCTTGACTTTTGCTTGTGATCCTTGTTGATATATGAGATAACAGATTAACTTTAAATGAATCACATATATTTTTTCTATTGTTTAGTTACATAATTTCTTACTTAGTGCCATTCCAGCACATCTTTTATCTCATTATAGAACAATTCATTGTATGAACAGTGGCTCAAAGTTTTTTTTTAATTGAACACATTGTTTCAGAGCCAGATCATGGTCAACTGAGGCTCTAGGCAGGGCAATGGACCCCCCCCAAACAGGCATTACATGTTCCATGACTTGGCTCTGTCTCCTCATTTACCATAGACATGGTTCAAATATCTCAGTGTGCATAGTGTTTTCTTCTTTACTTTTATAATGATCAAAGAGATTTGGATTTAAGTTTTATTTTTATTTCAAATTTGACAGTGTAAACATTGATGGCTGTTTGCTAAACAAAGCAAAACAGTGACACAGTGATACCAGACTTAGTATGAGCAACAGCCCACTTCTCTTCTTTTGAAACTTATAATTGTGGAAAACACATCTGACAACCCATTAAACCATGAGAGATATGGTGGCATTCATAGTCGTGCAGCAGTAGCATAGCAAGGGTTAGGCGATGTGGCAGTTGCCCTGGGGTCACAATGGGATGGGGTGAGTAGAAAAGTGCACTTCCTTCATTTTTTTTTATTGTACTACCACATTTTTTTTTTTTTTTTGCAAAACCAATTAGCTTGATACAGAGTAAGCTGAAGTCTTTTTTTTTTCTCTCTTTGATGAAAAGCTGAAGGAGGCATGAATCAGTTTTAGGAAGAAGGAAGCTGATTAGTGCAGTCCGCCTTTTTTTTTTTTTTTTTTTTTTTTAAGCTCTTTTTAGCTCTTAATTAGGGGCGAGTCATTGTATTTGGAATGGGCACTGGGTGCTAGCTGAGCTAATTACATTTTGGGAAAGACAGGTGGATGCAAGTTTCCTTTTTCAGGAGCAGCCCATGAGCACTTTCTGGTGAAGTGACTCAGAAACACTCAGTAGACAAACTGTCTGAGTGAATCAAACCCTGCACTATGGAAGCAGCTTGAGCATTACTAATCTGCAGTAAGTACTATACAGACTGTTGCAGCTCCACACAGTGCATTTCACACCCATGTGCCTGCAAACAAACTAAATTAAAATGTATTAATTGTTTTAATAAAAATTAAGCATGTAGACATGTTGTCTATTTTATTGATAGGCAGATTGCTAAACAAACTGTTAATAGTTACAAAAACAAGGAAACTATGGAGCATTCAAAAAGAACATGGCTCATGTAATGATGCTTTTGTTTGATACAGCTGATTCCTTCCTTTTCACCATAGCTACTGTAAGATTCAGGAACCAAGTGTGTGTGTGTGTGTGTGTGTGTGTGTGTGTGTGTGTGTGTGTGTGTGTGTGTGTGTGTGTGTGTGTGTGTGTGTGTGTGTGTGTGTGTGTGTGTGTGTGTGTGTGTGTGTGTGTGTGTGTGTGTGTGTGTGTGTGTGTGTGTACACACACATACACACACACACACACACACAAAATACTGATATATATACACGCACATACACATACCTGCATTTGCTTGCACTAAAGCAAAAGAGAAAGACAGCACTCCAAGCTGTCATTGTTCAAATGCGATATTCAAAGAACCAACAAAAAAGGTGTACACCAGTCATTACTAAAAACAAAGAAAATGTATTTAAACATTGTTGTTTTTTTACCTTTAAGAGATACTTGATTTAATTGAATTAATTTACTTGTTCTACTGTGACTGGATCATACTTTTTTAAATAGGTGGTGCATCAGGTATTCTGTTTACTCTGTTGAAGTTCTGCAACTGTTGGAATGAAAGCTGTCAGGTACTGCTTCAGTAAATCAGTTTTTAGACATTGCTGTTTGCCCCTGTGGACATTTTCATTCTTTTCAAATTTGAAATTGATTCTTAAAAAGAAAAAAAGAAAAAGAACACCGTGATCTCTAGCTGCTCTGATTTGAGCTCCCAGAAGTCTCTCTTATTGGCACAAATGCATTACATTTAAGACAAAGAGAGTCCAAAACTGTCACACACACAGCATTGAAGCAGAACAGTAAACTGGAATTTGGAGAGTTGGACTTTTTTAAAAATGATTCATTTACTGATTTTATATATGTATGTATATGTGTATATATATATATATATATATATATATATATATATATATATATATGTGTGTGTGTGTGTATATGGGATCCATAATCTTTATCGAACAGCCATTTCACTGAAAGTGAAATGGCCAAGCACACTTTCGCGAAAGTGCTTATCACCGAAAAGCACTTTCGCGAAAGTGTGCTTAAATAAGGATAAAAATGTGGGGAGATGGCTGTTGTTGAGATCGTAGCACAGTGGTGATAAGGGAATATGCCCTTTTCCCCACTGTAGTGCGATCTCGGAGAGAGAATATAAAAGTGGGGGGTGTGACAGGTGCATTGGGGCTTGCCCCCCTGCGTAAATGTTAGTATTGTGTTTTTTTTTGTTGTTGTTTTCTAACACACTTTAGTGAAAGTGCATTTTCGGTGAAATGCACTTTCGCTAAAGTGTGTTCAGCCAATGTGGTTTTAGTTGTTTGAACTTTCGCTCAATAGTACGATATCCATATATATATATATATATATATATATATATATATATATGGATATCGATATGGATATATATATATGGATATGGATATAAAAGGGCCAATTCCTAGCTCCCTTCAGCCCCCTGCTATAAAACACGCTAAATGCGCGTAAGCGCGATTTAGCGCGGAGTTACCACTGTTGCACACAAGAGCAGCGGCGGTTAAACAAGGTTAAACTATTTGGGCCATCTAAATTCCACTCTTCCAATTTTCCCTTAGAACTACCTTCCTCGAGATGTACTGCTGATCTAACCAGCATATCCTATAACTGAAAAGTTCATCTCTACTTGAATCCCAAGTAGACTATTCTCTATCTGTAAAGCCTAGCACTTACTCCTACAGTACTTGCACCTTGATAAAGCACTCTTATTATAGATAGTACCCCACCAGCCTAAAACCCACTTCCCCCGGAGTCCGTTGAAAGTCTCTTTATCTACTACTTCTAGTATGTCGAAGGATCAGTTGCTAGTGTCCTCTCCAGCTCAACTGGTGAACCTGGGAATATTGAGGCAATGTTACAATTGCCTCATGTACACAGACAATCCTCTCCTTCTCCCACAAAACACAAATACATGCGAGAGATGCAACTATACGGCCAAACTGGAGGCTGAGCTCTCTCAACATAGGACTGGCAAGACCAGACAGGAGGAGAAGGTAACCACACACAATACATACCCAGTCACACATGGTACCATCACAACTTCAGATCATACACATACTCACACAAAGACATACTCGGAGGCTCTGATCAAAAATTTACCAAAACAGCAGAGGCCACCAAAGCAGACACCCAAACAACTACCATCTCACGACCCAACACTTGCAACACATAGACCACACAGTCAGAGTGTCAAACAGTCACAGCCCTTAAGGCCAAACAAAATGCCAGACACACTTGTCATTGGTGATTCCATAGTCAGACACACTGACGTCCCGCTCACCAGACTGAGTAAAGAGAAGGTCACAGTAAGCTGCCTGTCGGGTGCTAGAATCCGCCACATAACACAAGCACTCAGGTCTCTCAACAGCAGGTACAAGTACGACTCAGTCATTGTCCACGCTGGTGTCAACGACCAGAGACGTACCTCCTTGGACTACATGAAAAGGGACATCGAGGAGCTCTCTGATTATGTAGCCCAGGCAGGTATGACCCTGACCTTGAGCAGTATCCTACCTTCACCTAGAATGATGCCACAATACAGTGATAAGATGATCAGCTTTAATAATTGGCTTAAATTCTGGTGTCATTCAATGGGGATCCAATGTCTGTCTGCCTGGGATGACATGCTGGACAAGCCACGCTGCTTTGCAAGGGACGGCTTGCACCTGTCACCCCTGGGCTTCCGGATATTGGCAAAGGCTTTTGCCACCCCCATAGTGCCTTTTTTAGGCAAGGCTCAAATTCTAAACCTACCACCCTAGAACACCAAAAAGGAAAAAAACTAAGGGTAATGCTGCTCAATGCCAGAAGTCTCAATCTCAAGATGCACGCACTCGAGGCCCTTCTCAATATGGAGAACATCGATGTCTGTGCTGTGACAGAAACCTGGTTCAAGGCTCCTGAGAGCACCCCAGCACTAACAGGTTTCACCTCATATCATGCGTTCCGGCCCCAAAATCCGGACAACACCAAGAAAGGTGGGGGGGTGTCCATATTCATAAAGGACACCCACACCTCAAGGTTGGTGGCAACGCACGATGCATCGGAGACCATCCAGGTGCAATTAACCATAGGCAAGACTGCTCTGCAATTTGTAGCATGTTACAGGCCACCCTCTCAAACTCAGGAACCTCACATGGCCTTCCTGAAAACATTGGAGGGGATAAATGTATCTCCAAACACCATCATACTAGGTGACTTCAACTACCCCAATATAGACTGAAAACACTACTCAAGCCCGAACACTCTAACCCAAAGATTCCTGGAGTTCATAAACTCAAATGCCATGGAACAACTAGTCACCATCCCCACAAGAGGAGAAAACATACTTGATCTCATCATCACGAACATGGGATCAAAATGTTCAACACCGGAAGTATACCCCTCACTGGTGAGATCAGATCATAAACTAATCTCGCTGGAGGTCCTCATCCCGCCCCCACCTGCAACAAAAAAGACCACAGTGAAAAACTTCTCAAAAGCCGATTTCACACTTCTAAAAACTAGTGTGGTCTCCTTTAAGGCCCCTGAGCCAGTGGTAAACATTACTCAAACCGCTGAATCACTTACAAATGCCTTCTACCAGCACCTACAGGACTGCATGGATCAGGCAATCCCAAACAAAACTAAGACTCTCTGTACCAAAGGCAAGCGTCCAGTCTGGTGGACCCCAGCCATAAACAAGCTCTACAACAAAAGGAGGAAGCTACTACAAGATAGAGCAAAATCCTTGAAAGGTAAGACACCTTTGATCATTATAAGTAAAAAACTAAGAACTCTCATAAAATCATCCAAGGCAAATTTTGAGAGAAAAATCGCCAAGGACTCTAAAGAGAATCATAAGGCCTTCTTTAGCTATGTTAGAAACCTAGGAGGAAACTCCCAGATATGCTCAGAATTAGTTCAAAATGATGTGAAAATTACTGAACCTACACACATTGCCAACATACTGGCTGACAGGTTCAGTGCAAACTTCCCCCCCCCCCAAAAGGAGAGATATCTATTCCAGAGGATTGTAGCCCCCCAAACATCTCCAACGCCCAGGTGAGAACTGCCCTCACTTAGGCAAAAAACACAGCATCCATGGGACCGGATGGTGTCCCCGGCTGTGTGCTTCATTAACTCAATGAGGAATTAAACCCACAGTTAGGACAGCTGTTTAATCTTAGCCTCACCTCAGGATACATACCCAAGGAGTGGCGAACGGCGACTGGGGTCCCACTTCATAAGGGCGGTGCCTCCACAGACCCTGGAAATTACCGCCCCATTAGCTTGACAAGCCTTATCTGCAAAGCCATGGAGAGGATCATAATGGAACTCATAAATAAAGACATAGGGAACTTGCAGACTTTGGATCCAACCCAGTTTGGCTTTGTCAAAGGCAGATCCTGCCTCTTAAACTTGGTTGACTTTTTCGAGACTGTCACCAAGGCCATTGATGAGGGAAAGGCAGTCCATACAGCCTACCTCGACCTGGCAAAGGCCTTCGACACAATACCCCACTCAGGTATCATCGAAAAACTCATCAGCTTGAATGTAAACCCATACATCACAAGATGGGTTGCAAACTGGCTAAGTGACAGACCCCACAGGGTCAGAGTTGCTGGAGCCATGTCAGACTCAAAGCCTGTCACAAGTGGTGTCCCACAGGGCTCAGTCCTGGGTCCACTCTTGTTCGGCATCTACTTTTCTGAAGTACAAGCAAACACAGGAGGGTTATGGCTGACAAAGTTTGCAGATGACTGCAAACTGGGCGCCATAGTCGAAAACACATCTGACACAGATATCCTCCAGAAGGGCCTCACAGAAACGGATAACTGGTGCCAGAGCCATGGCCTGAAGTCAAACGCCAAAAAATGCATAGTCATACCCTTCGGGAAAAACAAGGTTACCCCTAGCTACCATATAGATGGCAATCCACTGAGCACAGAAAAAGTCATCAGGGATCTGGGGACCCAGGTTGACAGTAGCCTTTCGTTTGACACTCATGTTGCTAAAGTAGTTAGGAAAACCTTCTATATCGCCCACCTGATCATGAAGGGATTCACATCTAGATCAAGGGAGGTCATCGTCCCCCTGTACTCATCACTCATTAGACCTATGATTGAGTACAATGCCCGCTTCGGAATGTATCTGACCAGACACCTGCTGCAGCTTGAAAGGCCCCAAAAGTTCCTCACCAAAAGGATAAAGGGTCTCAAAAATATGTCTTAAGCTGCCCGACTGAAAGAACTCCAGTTCTATTCAGTCTCATACCGCTTGCTCAGAGGTGACCTGTGCCTGACATACAAGGCCATGTCAAACCCAGATTTGATGAATATGCTTCACCTCAAAAAATCTAGATCCCTCAGAACCACAAGGGCGGGAGACTTAAACCTTGACACGGTTATAAATAGAACGTGCTGGAGGGACAGATTCATCACCCAGAGACTCCCTATGCTGTGGAACAAAATCCCGGTACATGTGTGGCAGAGCACCTCTCTGGCCTTGTTCAAGAGGAATCTTGACCAATGGATGGGAGATTGCAGATATACCCCAGGGATTACTTCAGTGTCACTGCTTGACAGAGGCACAGCAAAATGATAGGCATAGTTTTTATTCAAACTAAAGGGGTGGCGAAAGCCACATAACTATGGGCTAGGCTTATAAATGCCCTTGGGCAGATAGCCTAGTATGAACCTATGAACCTATGAACCTATATATATATTTAGTTATCCATTTGTTTACAGAGTTAGTCCCACTTGGCTAGTAGCCCAAGGTGGTATTTATACTACTAGAGGAAATTTCAACAGGGTATTAGCGAACATCCACTACTAGTTTCGATAGATGCTGTGGGATCTTTTGTATCTGCTTGAACTTCCAACAACTCAAGCAGATGAGACTCTGGTTTAATGGCTCATCTGAAATGTCCCCCTCAACTAGCACCAAGACCTAGGCAGCTGCATAGGTCACCTTGTACTGGATCCATCCCTGCATTGTTTTATGTTTTTTTGCTAAAGTCTGGTACTGTCCTTTTCACTTTGAAAATTGCAGGAGCCTACACTTGTTTGGCAGCTCCAGATGTTCAGTAAACACACTGACTTACTGGTATTCACAGATTCATAGATTCAAAGACTGTTACTAGGATAACAACCCAAGGGGCCTTTCTAAGCCAAGCCAAGTTTTCCTGAAAGAATAATGATGTCCTGCATTCAAATACAACACTGAGGACCAGGCACTTATAAGCTACCTCTGCTAAAAGGGACATGGGTGCCAGGCCCGGTATAAATTTCCTATCCCCATTCACTTGCCTAAGTTGTGCTTAAATTGGATAAGAGACAAACTCAGCTTTACACGAATGGGAAGCCTGTTCCATAGTTGGGGCAGTCCCTGGGACACATATTTGTCTCTCCAGCATGTTCTGTTTATGTCACAGACAAAATTCAGATCCCTAGACCTTGTAATCCTGGTATTCTCTGACTTACAAATATGTAGGAGATTCATAAGTGTGGGGTTTGCAGATTCCTTGTAAGCCAGGCATACATCACCTCTCAGCAATCTGTATTAGACTGAGTAGAGGAAAAGAGCTTTAAGGTGATCTGCATAAGGCAGGTTTGTTACACCTTGTATTCTTTTTGTAAGGAATCTTTGAGGTCACTCTATTTGCTACATATGCTTGATCAGGTACATACCAAAGGTAGCACTATATTCTATGATTGGTCTGATACGGGCAGAGTACAATGGGATAATGACCTCTTTGGACCTAGATGCCATGCCCTTCCTTATAAATTGTACAACATAAAATGATTTCCTCACCACTGTGGCCACGTGGTGTTCGAAGATAAGGCTACTGTCTATGTGTGTACTCAGATCCCTGATTACTGGGTTGACTCTTAGGGGTGTGTTATCAATGTGGTAGTTAGCCTGGATGCTTGAGTTCCCAAAGGGTACAATTATGCATTTCTTAGCACTGAGTTTAAGATGATGGCTTTGGTACCTTGTATTAGTCAGAGATAGTCCTTCTTGAAGAATGCTAGTCAGCCATAAACCTTCAGCATTTGCTTCCATTTCAGAGATGTAAATGGCAAAAATGAGTGGGTCCAATACTGAGCCCTGGAGGACTCCGCTAGTTACTGGTCTGTTGGTGGAGGTGACCTCACCTATTTTGATCTCCAGGGTCCTATCAGTAAGCCAGTTGACTATCCAGCAGGTGACAAAGGGGTTTATACCTAAATTATTGAGCTTGTCTATAATACCTGTGTGGGGTATTGTATCAAAAGTCTTGGCCAGGTCGAGGTAAGCTTTGTGCACAGTCTTACCTTCATTTAGTGCATTGGTGACCCTCTCAAAAAAAATCCACCAGATCTAATAGGCATGACAATCCTTTAACAAAGCCAAACTGTGATGGGTCCAGCATTTGCAGGTTACCTGTGTCCACATTTATCATGTCCATTATAATTCTTTGCATGGCCTTACATATGAGGCTGGTAAGACTTATGGGCCTGTGGTTATCAGGATGAGTAGTTGGACTTCCTTTGTGCAAGTGAATGACAGTAGCCATCTTCCATTCCTTGGGCACAAAACCTGACTGAAAGCTCCAGTTGAAAAGTGATTCAAGTGGATCAGAGGGGTCATGTTTTTTTTTTAAACACTTTTTAAATATTTTTTAAACATCGGAGGATGTTATTGGAGCCCATCTATGCAATGTTTTTGGCCTTGAAAGGTGCATTATTGACCTGTTTTCTATGGTCTATGGGGGGACTGGGGGAGAAATTTGAGCTGAGTCTGTCAGCCAAAAGATTGGCAATCGCCTCTGGTTCAGTGTGGGTGATGGCATTTAAAATAAGTTCTGCGCATTGTTGGTGTATTTCATCTGAGGTTATGGACATACCTGTAGAAAGCTTTGTGGTTGCCCTTTGCCTGAGAAGCTATTTTTTCTTCAAATGTAACCTTTGAATTATTAATTAACCCTCTTAGCTGCCTGTTTAGATTGGTCAGGGGGCTTTTATATTTATGGATTTGTTCCTCCTATGCTTGAACAATATGTTTTTTTTCTTTTGTTGTATATCCAATTGAAAGTGTGATTCCACCAGGCTGGCTTTTTTTGGAGGTTTGTCTTTTTCTTAATATGACTGGGCACAGCTTGGTCTATACATCTATTAATATGTCTATACAGAGATTTTGTAAATAGCTCAGTGTATTCTGTGATGTTTCCTGGGTTTGTTGGTGCTTCAAATTTAGCCAAGGTGTTACTTAGTAGAAATAGATTAGCGTTGAAATAGTTTCTAATGGGTTTTGGTTTTGCTGGATCCCCAGATTTAATTTTTATTTCAAATAATACTGCCATGTAGTCAGATATGATAAGCAAAGATATTACACTGGGTGAGGAACATTGGCACACCATGTTTATGAGTACAAGGTCAAGGATGTTTGTACCCTGGTAGGAGAATGGACCAACTGCTCCAGGATGTTGATATTAACAAAGTTTAGGAATCACTGGGCTTGTGCATTAGAAGTGTTGTAGGATTCCCAGTCTATAGAGAAGTAGTTGGGATCCCCATGAATATTGTATTGGGTTGAATGGTGAGGGACTCTAGTACATTGCGATAGGCAGTATGGATTTCCTGGGAAATGGAAGGGGACCTGTATGTTGCAGGGATATGGTATGGCACCCTGTTTATGGTGACTTGCACATGTATGAGTTCCAGTGGATCATACACTTTAACACGTCTGGATGGGAGATTAGTCTTAACATACACTGACAGTCCTCCACCTTTAGTTCCCTCCTGTGCAGTAGATGGTCTAAAGGTATGAAAGGCATTATAACCTTGCATTCCTAAAGTACTCTCAGCAGCTTTAAACCATGTCTCTGTTACTACACAGATGTCTACACTCTCCAGGGAAAGGAAGGCTTATGGGGAGTGGAGCTTCTTGGTAAGATTTCTAGCACTGAGCAGTAGCATCTTCAGATATTCCTTCATAGGTTCAGTTAATTCGGTAGGTTTATTGATTTGGCATTGGCTAAAAAAGGCACTATGGAGGCAGAAAAGGTCTTTGCCAATATCTGAAAGCTTAATGGGGGCAAGTGTAGACCATCCCTGGCAAAGCTGCATGGTCTGTCAACCATTTCCTCCCAGACTGTCAAATAATGTACTGCCCCCCCCCCCACCGGGATTGACACCAAAAGCTAAGCTAATTGTTAAAAGCAATCATTTTCTGTTGATAACTTGGCAGCATCCCTGGAGAACGGAGCATGCTGCTCAGTTTTAGGCTCATATCTTCCTGACAATCCCAAAGAACGCCTCTGCAAGTAAGGCATCTGCAGGGTCCTAAAAAACTAATGTAGAACAAATATATGACCAGCAGACCGTGGAGACAGTTTCAGTTGTATATAACACAAAGCCTTTATCAATGTGAAAAAAAAAAAATACACCCCATTTATAGTGTGTCATTAATCCAAAGCCAATCACAGATGTTCATTTAACCCAGGTGCAAAAAGCCCTCCTAGTTTAATTATCCATTTTTTCTCCTTAACATTGAGCAATTCATGCCACCCAGTTTTATTTTGTTGCAAACCAATGATTTTATCTATAATTGTAAATTGGAAGCATGCTGTCTTGTGAGTTAAAGTGTGTTTATAAAGAGCGTTTGTGTCACGCTGGTTCCTAATTTCACTCATATGCTCAGAAATTCTATGTCTTACGGCCCTAGATGTTTGTCCAGCATAAAAAGCTGAACACTGACATGCTGCTAAATAAACAACCCATTCCGAACTACAATTGGTGAAAAAAGGAATCTCAAATACTATGCTAGTATTCTTACTACTGAAGCACGTGGTTTTCAGCATTCTACAGCAATGCCTACAGTGCCCACATGGATGGCTCCCCTTAACAAACCCCCCTTCGATGATACTTTGTTTTTTCTCCCTAGGTATAGGACAACTGTGTTTATAGTGGTTGAAATATGATGCTAAATTTCTCCCATTTCTGTATGAGAAACAGCACTTGTCCTCAAGGAACTCTGATAATCTATTTTCTGCCATAAGAATATTCCAGTTCCGACAAACACTATCAATAAGTGCCCCTGTGTTCTGCCCATATGTTGTCACAAACCTAAGTTTTGCTGTGGTGTCAGAATCCTTCTGTTTATATTGTAGGAGTTCATCCCTGTTCATCTCATTAACCACATTCGATGCTTGTGTAAAGTGTTCTGTTGGATAACCCCTTTCCTTAAACCTGTTGGTTAGGTCATCTCGGAAATGCAAATATGAATCTTCGGCTGAGCATATACATTTTACCCTCATATACTGTGATTTAGGGACTGCGGTGGTGGTGCTGTGGTAACGTTGTCGCCTCACATTATGACGTTGTCCTGTTCAATTCTCAGCTAGAGCATCTTCTGTGTGGAGACATGCGTGAATGGGCGTACCTTCGTTGAAGGTTGTGCGTCAGAGCTGGCAACTCGGCATGTAAAAATCTACTGCCAATCATTAGCGGACTGGAGTTCTGCTGTGGCGACCCCTAACTGGGAAAAGCCAAAAGACACAACAACATACTGTGATTTAGGGATATTTTTGCATATATGAGGAAGATGATAACTGGAGGCATGGAGCAGAGAGTTATACTCCCGGAATTTTCTATATACTTCAGTGGTGAGAGTATTGCCAGAACTAAGACGCTTTCAGAATAACAGACACAATAAGCCTTCAACCAGAAATTCACAACTTAGAAGGGTGTAGGCTATACTCTCCTGCCACAAGAGTTTAGACTACAAACCTTCCTAATGTAAAATAACTGGTTAGGAGCCCAAGTGATTAAATTAGAACAAGACATTTAGAATAACATCCACAATAAACATTACCAGCAAAATCCAGTTAAGAAAGAAGGCGGCTACATTCTCCTCCCACAAGAATGTAGACCACAAACCTTCTTAATGTAAAATAACTGGCCTGAAGCTCAATTGATTAAACCAGAAATAAGACACTTTTAGAATAACAGACACAATAAACCTTCAACCAGCAATTCCCAACTTTGAAGGATGTAAGCTACCTCTCCTGCCACAATAGTGTAGACCACAACGATAACTAGTTTGAAGTCCAAGTGCTTAAATCAAAACTAATAGTCTTAGAATAACAGTTATAATTTACTCAGGCTACTAACAAGCAGTAATAAATGCAGCAGAATAAAAGCAACTGAACACTTTAAGCACAAGCAACAAAAAGCAAAATAAAGTAATAAAGGAGGAAAAAGCACAGATATAGTAAAAGCAGCAGAATAAAGTGAATTTTTAAGTAAGTGGGAAGGGAGGAAACAGAAGATAATTCAAGTTTAAGAGACTAAGGGAATGGGCCTTCCCAGCTGATCTCTCCATACACAGTAGAATGAGCTGATGAGATGGGACTTGGAGGAATGTCCAAAATTAGATTTATAGTAGGGGCAGGCAACTCAAAAGCAACCAACTTTAAGAGTACAGCAAGAGTTGAATGGGTTGGTGGGAAAAATCAAATGGAGACAGAGAACAGCAAGCAAGTCAAACAAGCATTCCAACTAAATAAAGATGCCTCCAAAAATTTCTAGTTAAATGAGAAATGCTATTTCTCAGCTCCTCCCACTAATTAACTGGATGTTATTCACTTTCTGTAAAGGAATTCTTTTCTAACTTTTCTAACTGATCCTAGCCAAGGCCTCTTAAAACTGCAAAAGAATGAAAAAAACTTAAAGCAATGCCCCTTCTGGCATGTAACATACAAAGCACCTGCAGCAATTGGAGAGACCTCAGAGGTTTCTAACTAAGAAGATCAAGGTACTCCAGCATGTGCTTTACACAGACTAAGTCCCTGTCACTGTACTCAGTATCTTATAGACTTCTTAGGGGAGACTTATGCCTGGCTTACAGAGCAATCTGCGACCAAAACCTAATGAATTTGCTGCACATCTGTAAATCAAACGGGTCTAGAGCTACCCATTCCAGGGACCTAAATATGCCTGCAACTTGAATAGGATGTTTCGGAAGGACAGATTTATCTCCCAGCGACTGCTGCATCTTTGGAATAAGCTGTCAATTCATGAGAAGCAGAGCACCTCTATGACACCTTTCAAAAGGAACCTGGACGAGTGGATGGGGCACACTAATTTCTTACAGAGGATGGTGCCCATAACCCTCGTGGACATCGCAGTCATTGTTAAATACAATCCTGGGTATTGACTAGAGTATCTATGGTATTACATTGGAATGAAACAGGCTTGAAATGACCTCCGGGTCAATAGCCTAGTAACCTCCTATGATCCTATGATAAGGCAGGGTGTTTTTGAATACTTTAAAGGACATGGAGGACTCAGTATTTTTAATTTTTCTTTAGTTGAAAAAGTAATGATGACCACATTGTGAGCACTTACTGTGGATCCTGAGCTAACTATCAGCACGACTCAGTTAGGTCTGCTGATGAGGACTCACTTGATAGATGTTTGTCGGCCAGATTTAGTGTTAGGTTTGATTCGTGTAACAACATGTTGAGTTTGAAAGCACTTTCTAAGTTTTTCATTAAGGGCTTCCTTTTGTGAAGTTGATCAGAATATATTAAACCCTGTGATATTAGTATAATATCATATCATGCATCATAGTTGCTTATAGTTACTAAGGGAGGTACTGTGTACAGACAGGATCCAGGAAGTTAAAATTAAGAAGTCCACCTCGACAAAGAGATCAGTCACAAGTTGAGTCCCTCAGGGATCAGTCCTTGGACCACTCCTTTTTGGCATTTACTTCTCTGAAGTCAGGGCTTTGTCAGTGGTCTCTGGCTGACTAAATGTGCATATGATTGCAAATCAAGAGCTGTCATTGAGTCCCACACTGACACAGATGTTCTCCAGGAAGTGCTGACACAGACAAATAACTGGTGTCAGAGCCATGGACTAAAACTAAATGCCAAGAAATGCATAATAGTATCCTTTTGAAAGTCATCCACCCCTGGTGACTATCATATTGACAACACACCCCTTAGAGTTGACCCAGTAGTCATGGACTTGGGGACACACATATGCAGTTATCTAGCCTTTGACCATCATGTGTCTACAGTTGTGAGGAAATCATTCTATGTTTTGCGACTTATAAACAAAGGTATGGCATCCAGGTCCAAGGAAGTCACTGTTCCACTCTATTTGGCATTCATCAGATCTGTCTTGAGTACAGTGCTCCCTTTGGTATGTACCAAACTAGGCATATCCAACAAACAAATGGAATATTCACAGAGGTTCCTCGCTAAAGCAATACAGGGAGTAAGTAAAATGCCCTTTGCAGGGCACCTCAAGGCCCTGTCCCTGTATTCCATCTCCTGCAGGCTGCTGAGGAGAGATCTATACCTGGCATACAGGACATTGTCAGACCCCACTCTGATGGACCTCCTGCATATCAGCAAAAAAATAACACCATTTACCCATTCTAAAGACATAAACCTTGCCTGTGGTATAAATAGGATCTGCTGGAGAGACAGGTATGTATCCCATAGACTACCCAGTCTCTTTAACAGACTCCCCATCCATGTGAAGCAGAGTTCCTCCCTAGCCAAATTCAAGTATAACTTGGAGAATTGGATGGGGAACAGGAAATTTATCCCCTAGTTTGGCACCTATGTCTGTAAGGGACACAGCCAACCTGTAAATGGTTCATCTCCCAGACCACTGCTTGTAAATGTTTCATCTCCCAAGCCCCTAATTACACTTATCCAGGGTATGAGAACTTGTCAGAGATTTGGGATGCATGGCTAGGCTTAAAAAGGTCATTGTAATCATTAGCCTACTAAACAACTATGAATCTATGAACCTGTAAAGGAACTGGTTTATGTTCCGGTGGGTTTGGCATATGGAAGGCAGTTGACAACAGCAGCTTTGAGTATCAGCTTTCAAATACTACGATATTCATGCACAACATGGTTCTTGGGGTCTATATTACATTATCGAAGTTTCAAAACTTCGAATCTGATATGGTCGACACCATATAATCGAAGTCTTGAAACATCAAAAATGTAATAAAGCACAACAACCTACAAAAACAAACCATTTAAATGCTCTAAGCAGGGGGGACAAGCCCCCTGCACCCCCCACACCCCCGCTACTTAAATATACCAACTCTCTAATCACACTACAGTGCAGAAAAGGGAACTCTTCCCTTCCAGGCTGTATGGAGATCACCGTTAATAGATTAGAAGTTTTAAGACTTTGATCATATGGTGTCGACCATATCAGATTCGAAGTTTTGAAACTTCGATCTTCTGATATAGACCCTGGTTCTTGATCCGTATTGTTGGGTGATATATAATCAAGGTTTCCTGTAGTTTCCCTGCAGTTGCTGAATAAAACAGCCTACAGATCACCTTTCATATTTCTGCTTCTGAAAAAGTGTTATACCTTTTGCCTAAGGTTTGAGATGGACAGTCCTTAGACAGCTCAGATTCAGTTACCCCATTTACATTTAGATGACAGAGACCATAGCCTGATTGCAGTCAATAAAATAATTACACCTGTCCTCAAATATTTTGGCCACTTATAGGAACATTTATGGAACCTAGATTAACCTCACTATCACCTAAGATAGTATTTATCTTGGTTAGAAGGTGGAAGCAGTTCTTTCATTTTAATTTTGGCTAATAATTATAAGGAAAATTGCCATGTATATGCTTCCCTTGTAATTTTTGAAAGGAGCTAAAAACCATTTTAGGGCTGTAAAATTGAGCAGTGACCTGTGGCTTATAGATCATAGATATTCCAAGGCCATTGAGTGTCATGATCAATCTCTCCCTGCCCATACTGTCCCTCAATGGGCAGTATCAGTCACTCCGGAAGTAAATTTGTGGATACCCATCTAGTTATCTACATTATGTTCAAAGGAAGATAGTAAGTTACACTGCTTAACATGCTGGAGAAGTTTATTTGTGAAATTTGGGTGATGCTGGGTTATAAACCGGTCCCTTCATTCCACCAAGTTTTATTTATCTATTGGTGAAGATGTAGGGCCCCAGTTGTTATACTGGAGGAAACATTGGACTTCTAATACAGGAGGTCCAAGACAACAGGGTATGTAATGGTGCACTAAGCAGGGTGAAGATCTCCACTTAAAAGCCTGTAAGCCATTGATTAAAGGGATAGAGGTTTTAGCCTCTGTTAATAGCTCAGGGACATTAGGTCTTTGATCAACTAGAGTGCTGGCTGAGGAGTGCAGAGAAAGCTTTGTCATGGTAGGTGATGCCTGTGATAGGAATTTCTCTTCCTGTATCCCAAAAAATCCAAGTTCCTAGACATTCCTTTGATGTCCACCTCACAGCTGTCATCTGTCTTCATTGGAGAGGCGTGTCAGTCTTAGGGGAGCTCAACTGAGAAGTCAGTCTCTGAAGAGGGAAGGGCCAGCAAATGGAGGGGTCTGGCATAATGGTTTCACTTCATAAGACAGAAGACACAGGGGTTTGGTTCACACCTTGGGCTATTGAACAGACTTAAAATGGCCCTTCAGGGCAGTTATTCCAGTATTCAGCTATGAAGAGCACAATTTCAAAGAAATAATGGTATGTTTTTTGAGCTATTGGTAGTTGCTGGAGGAGAGAATAGATGGGCAGAGTAATATCTGAAATTACATATGATATCTGCAATATCAATATTTAGTTTCCATGGACTAGGAACCATAGTAACATTTATATGTTGATTATGGGCTTGTGATTATCAGCAATTGTTTTTCAATTTTGGAACAGAGATCTGGAGTCCCCCCCCCCCGTCCCCCCCCCCCTGAGCCTGTGCATTCTGTAGTTAATTGTTTTACCTAATTTTAAAGTTTGGATAGAATATTGTTAGGTATGATTAGATTCTGTACTTTAATATAAAAAAGTAGATTGAAGCTTCATTGGAAGTGTTTTTTTATTGTTGCCATTCTTTTTTCTTATGCTGTATCCATGATTCCATGATTGAGGGTGTAACATGCATAGAATGTCTGAAGACCTGTCGTGAAATAAGTGATGGACATCCATCAGCATTATGAATAAACAAAAGTATTTCTCTTTCTTCTCAAACCGTAAAATGAAATCTTTAAGGTTAGAAGGGCAAGGTACCAATAACATATACATGATGCATTTGCCTTGAACAGATAAAAAATAAATCATTTAGCCTTTTCATAGTAAAAAAAGTAAATTTCACATCTGATTTAGTGTAATTTATTTCTAATTTTTCTTCCCACTCATTTCAGACAGACTCACTGAGGTTTGCAGTTGGTAATAAAACAACTTTATAGCTTTTTGGAGTAAACTGTATATTTATTACTGCCACTGATGTTACCAGACAAGGACTTTCTTTGTCTGCAGTTCTTGCCTGAAGCAGTTTATTAAGTACACTTTTTGAATTGTTTGACTGCTGAAGAAGTTACGTTTGTTTAATTTAATCAAAGTAAGTTGTACTTTTGTCACAGGCATGATTGCTTGAATGAATAAGGTTTAGTTCAGTCCGATTATGATGTACAGCTTCTTATAATGGAGAAGGGCAGCTTCACAGTTGGTACATGAAATGTTAACTAATGGCTCATTGTTCTTTCTTTTAAAGTACATGCAGTGAATACTGTTGTACTGTATATGAAAAAGGAAAAAAGGAAACAAGAGTTAAAACTTTGAAGTCTTAATATGACTAATTTTATGAAATTTATTTATGAACTGCCTTGAAGATATAAGTAGTTGTCTATGACTGTAATGACTTTGGTACTGGTCAATGTATTGTTATATCAGAAAGTGCTAACTCTTTAGATCTTATGCAGGGTAAATTTGGGTAATACCACCTTGCTGTGTCACAGTTGTATTAAATGGCCAGGTAAGAGGCACACACAGAATTTCCTTCCAGCTCAAGAGTTCATTGAAGACTGATATCCTCTCTGTGGTCACATGACTCATGCCCTTTTGTACCAAGGCTTTTAAAGGCACATTATACTGAACACTCACAGGCATACACACACACTGTGTATGGCATTGTCCTTTTACTGAAGATGTACTGTATGTCTCTAATGTTAAATACACTTGTACATGACTTGATAAGCTATTGTACTCCCTATCTGGCTGTAAGAGTCATGTAAGCATACAGTGATAATTTTGCACACATTTAAAGCTGTCTTTAAAACTGTCTTTAACTATGCACAGTTTTTGTGCATTTTCTTAACACATTACCCAGTGAAGTGAACATTGACTGAAGGTAATTGTCACTGTTGTGGTGATATCCCAAACCTATGTGTAAAAATGGGGAAAAAAGGAGCTGTGTGTGACCAACCAAAATGCTGCCAGCCCAGTTAGCTGGAATTTTGTAAATAAATATATGTCACTTGAAAATATTAATATGATTTGTATAGAAATGTGACACTGCCAGCCCAGCTATCTGGAATTTTGTAAATAATCATGTGTCATTTGTGAATATTAATATGAAGTATATGCTTGTCTTATAAATCTAAGAGAACTATGTGTTATGTGTATTTTAAAGTACTGGTGCAGAAGTGTGTGTTGAACTGTATATTCTGTACTGAGCTTCAAGAATGTAACCACAGTGTACCTTATTGAAAAATAAGTGAATTGTTTTATGATTGTGTTTCTCTCTCAGTTTCACTGAAGGAGACAGGATGTGTACAGCTAGAGGTTTCTTTCTGTTGTCTTGAAATAGAAATAATTACTAGGTTTGGAATGTAAGGTGTTTTTATTGCTCTGTGACTTCCTAGTAGCTGAACACCTGAGAGAGATAAGTATTTTTCACAGAGAAATGTTAAATTCTGTTGGTATCTGTTAGCCTGGGAACTGAAGGCAGGTAACAAATAGTGATGTCATCCAGCTGACACAGCAGTAATATTTTGATATTAATTTGGGAACTCTCTCAGAGACTGTACATTTTTGTATTTGTCTTTGAACCTGGAAACATCCATCTTCAGCACTTCTGCCATGCTAATAATAAGCAACTAGTATACAGTGATTTCTCTTAGATATAGATAGGAATATAGTAAAGATTAGTTTAGATGTTTTCTGCATTTATTTGAGACTGTCCTACAATGTTGTTTTAAAATATGTACTGTGATTCTGAACTCTGTAATCACTGTGCTGAATTATTTAGTATTGTCTTGTTCTTTTATTATTTATTATTAAATTATTATATTTAAACCTTTTAATTGTGGCTGGTTTGTTTAGCGATATTTAAGCTCTTAGTGTACTTGCATATGTATTTGGTGACACTGTATGGGCCACTCCAATAGCCTTGGTCTTGGTCACAGTTACCAGTTGGATAAAAGTAACATCACACAGTAAGATCGGTCCCCCTTTGGGAAGGGCTTTAAAGTAGCTGCTAAGGGTTTCTGGTGGCAGTGATATCTAGCTAATGGTCTGGACAGAAGGGGGCATAGCTAGTAAACATGTGCCAGCCTTTCCCAGGTATGTGTTTGTGTATAAATCAAATTTCAATGTGTGTGTGTGTGTGTGTGTGTGTGTGTGTGTGTGTGTGTGTGTGTGTGTGTGTGTGTGTGTCAGCTACTTGGGCAGGGTCACAAAGTACTGGTTGGACAGAGAGAGTGCTGGGAGGACTTGGCTTGAAACTGGCTAAATACTTACCTTTATAGCTGTACCAGTAGGGTGCCTTATTGGGGATCTGGAGAAGCAGGGAGAAACCAGCCCCAGACTGACTCTGATCTCTGTGTGCTCTTAAGGGAAATTGTACTTTACTGTGTGTATACTTGTCATACTCCCAGTATGCACGTCCCTCATGGGTGCTAGTGGTGAGAATCATAGGAGGTTACTAGGCTGATGGCCCTGGGGCACCTTACAAGGCTAGCCAAGAGTTTATCCCCAAAAAGGAAACTGCAGTCAGCACCTGTCACCCCTGTCAATGAGAAACCAAGGTGGCACACCTGGGACAAATTTCTAGTTTCCCATCCACTCATCAAGGTTCCACTTGAAGAGGGTCAGTGAGGTACTCTGTTTTACATGTATGGGAAGTCTATTCCAGAGATTGGGCAGCCTCTGGGAGACAAACCTGTCTTTCCAGCAGGTTTTGTTGATGTCACATATTAGATTTAGGAATATCGAGCAGGTAATGCATGCAGAGTTCGACTTACAGATATGGATCTGTAGTAGGGCAGGATCTGATATTGTCTTGTAGGTGAGACACAGATCACCTCTAAGCAATCCGTATGATACCGAGTAAAGTGATAGTGATTTGAGCCTGTCCACATAGGACAGGTATTGGAGGCCATAGATTCTCTTTGTGAGGTATTTCTGTGGCCTTTCCAGTTGGTGCAAGTGTTTGGAGAGGTATATACCAAGCGGTGTGTTATACTCAATTTTAGGTCTAATGAGGGAGGAGTATAGAGAGGTAATAACCTCCTTTTTTTTTGGATGCAGTCCCTTTACTTATGAGATAAACCAAGTAATAAGCTTTTCTGACCACTGCCGCTACATGATGGTCGAATGTGAGATTGTTGTCAACCCAAGTACCCAGGTCTCTCACCACAGGTTGTGTGCCTAGGCAACTTGATTACTGGGCCAGTGCAGGGGCATCACATATTAATTTTGTGACATCCCTGCACTGGCCCAGCAATCAGGGAGCCTCAGTCCTCACCACTAGCACAAGTGAGGGACATGTGTGATGCCCCTACACTGGCCCAGTAATCAAGGATCCTCAATCCTCACCATTAGCATCAGTGAGAGACATACACATTGGGAGGATGACAAGTATACACACAGTAAAGTACAATTTCCCTTAAGAGCATACAGAGAACACAGTCAGTCTCGGGCTGGTTTCTCCCTGTGTCTCCAGATCCCCAATAAGACTCTCCACTGGCACAGCTATAGGGTTAAGATCTCAGCTGAGCGGTCAAGCCAAAACCTTTAGCACCCTCTCTGCCCAACCAGTGCTTCACGTTCCTGGCCAAGTAGCTGACACACACTTTGAGATTTGATTTATATACAAACACACACACGCACACTCCTGGGAAAGGCTGGCACAGGTTTACTAGCTATGCCCCCTTCTGCTCAGACTAAAAGGTACTTATCACTGCCACAAGAAGCCCTTATCAGCTACTTTAAGGCCCTTCCCAAAGGGTGACCAATCCTACTGTGTGATGTTACTATTATCCAACTGGTAAGTGTAACCAAGGCTATTGGAGTGACCCATACAAACCAGTCATAATTAAAAGGCTTGAACATATTTAATAATAAATAATAAAAACCAAGACAATACTCAATAACCCAGCACAGTGACTACAGAATTCAGAATCACAGGAAATATTTTAAAACAACATTGCATGACAGTCTGAAATAAATACAGAAAACAACTAAAATAATCTTCACCATATTCCTATCTATATCGAAGAGAAATCACTGTACCCTAGTTACTTACTGTTAAATACAAACAAATTAGGACAACACAGGAGGCTCAGGATGCAAAAACTTTACTAGTGTACACCAGGAGGCAAAAGACCATACAATACAAGTATAGAATTCTGTCTGGCATGATACAGGAAATGCTCTACATTTTATACACTATACATTCAAGCTGTGCCCACCTTACTGACGTGGTCAGTCACAGGGCACCTGCATCACTATGGTCTACAATATTCTATTCATAAGAAAATGCTGATGTTATACTAGTTTTCCCATGAGAATAATACAGCCTTGCAAAGCACCTGGTCAGTTATAATGTCTTTCTGTAAATGTTATTCTTTCAAGGTTTCAGTCCTGCTCAAATACAATAGTCAGTTCAGTCTTGTAATACACTTCTTTGTTCTTCTCGCAACATTACTTTTAGCAGCTGTGCTGATAATATTCACAAGGCCAACCATCTCAGAGGAAGGAAGAAAAGATTCAATGCATTATACATTCATTTTCCTGACCCAGCAGATAATCATTAGTGAAAAACATAAGCTTGCTGAGCTGGCTACTGCCAGGGTCAGAGTTCAATCACACTGCAGCTCCAAAGCTTCAAGCAATTACATGTAAGATCATTCTTACTGCCATATTGTAAAATAGAATAAAATGCATTACATACTATTTGCTTTTAAACTAGCACTTTATATATGTTTAAGTACACATTTTTCTAACATTTTCCCTCCTTTTAATACTTTTTATTCTATTCAGAAACATAAACAATATCATATCATTCCCTAGCCTTCTCCTTTAAGGACTTTTAACTAGGCAAGTCATTTGTTTTATATTTCGGAAAGAATTTCATTTGGAACCAATAGGTCCAATTCAATGTCTTGGTACATAGTTTCAGTTACAGATATATCAACAAATTCTCTGACTAATCTTTTCATACAGGGAATTCCACAACAGACACATGCTCCTAATAAGAGCAAAACAACACAAATAGCAATCAAAATATTCATTAGGATTGAACCCCACCCACCAAATAGATTCTGGAAAAAGTTCATCAGTGGGTTTGGGCCTGGTTCAGTCATGGCCGATACCTGCTGTATTACCTCTAGGTGGTCATTGATCTCATGCTTATTATCTGGTATAAACACACAGCATTCTTCTTTGATAAGTGCGCACATACCACCTCTCGCCGCTAGGGTGAAGTCAAGAGCCATTCGGTTTTGTAGCACAACAGTTCTCATTGCATTCATTTCATCAGTCACAAGTTCGAGAGTGGAAAAAGTTGCATTACTCATTACTTCGAGAAGCTTTGACAATTTTCTCAGCTCCCAGATCGATTTGACTGCTCCGTAGGCTGGGAATATTCCAGCCCAGGATATAACACTGCCACTCAAGTCCATATGAGTCAATTTTTCTTTATCTTTCACGGATGGATGATCCTTCCAGCCAGCTTCGATCTTACCCACTGGATTAGCAGGTTTCTCGACTGAATTCCCAGTTTTTCGAGCTACATCTCTCATGTTTCGTATCTTACCTAGAGGTAATTCTGCAGTATGCCTTATAGCTGGAACCAGATAACCCAAAAAACAACTGCCGGACCAATTCTCAGGTAGCCATTTGTATGCTTTTTTCCCACAAACAAAATAACAATTTTCTACTTTAGTACTGATGCGGGTTAACTCTGAATGAAACATTTTCTTGTCTATAACAGACAATTGTTTATGCAATTCAGGATTTTTCTGCACATCTTTTATGGTCGTTTTCATTAAGCTCAAATATGAATCATAATTTGTGCTACAACTAGTACTTTTATCTTTAGCCTTAATATAGCATTTGTAAGATACAGTTATGTTACAGTTACTCCAACCAACTTGGAGTGTATCATTTTTATAGAAACAAACAATTCCTCTCTGCGTAATAGGCAAATACAATGCAATTTTGTCCTGTGATCTCACAGAACCTGTATCAAAAAGTAAATTTTCCCAAGTCTCATTTATCCCCAAGGGGACAGCGGACATCAACAGTCCTCCATATGCTGTTGGTATAGCAGTACAAACCCAGCAGTTTGAAACGTTCATAGTCTCTACATATACACGCTTCATAGCCAGGTATGTGTTAAAGTTTGGATGCCAGTCTATAGATAGTTCATCATGTTTCACCACTTTCATTTGTGCGGTTATATGCAGGAAAAACCACAACAAAAGGAAAGTCACCACAATCATAGTCAATAGATGTATAGTTAGCAAGATGGTTAAACAATATCTTCGGGGTTGGTTTGTATTTTTACTCATTTTGCTCTTGGCCATCCTGCCTTTGTGGTGTATCAGTCACAAAATGTTTATCAAGCTGAAAGTTCTTTACCGGTTTACAGTGTGTCAGGTGGACCTAGGATGACCTTTCAGCAACTTTGACTGCAGTAGGCGTTGCCAACAGTACTTGGTATGGACTTTCCCACTTTGGACTTGTCCAGTTTTTCTTTTTAATGACCTTCAACCAAACCCAGGACCCAGGGGTCAGCACCGCTTCCGGTCTCGTTTGTTCTTTATCTGAAAAAGAGTTCAACTGCAAAACAGTCTTATTTGTTAACAATTTCTTCATATGATTAGCTAATGAGCTGTCAGCCTCCAGCTTTGCAGGCATGAGAGCTTTCCACTGTGGCACATAATATGCCCTTCCAAATATTACTTCAAAGGGGGTCAAACCCTTTACGTTTGGAACTGTTCTCATGCTCAGCAGTGCCAAAGGCAAACAGCAAATCCAATTCTTCTGTGTTTCGCTCATTAATTTTCTCAACTTACTTTTCAAAATTCCATTGTACCTTTCCACCAGTCCTGCAGACTGTGGGTGGTAAGCACAATGATTCTTCAAGGAGATCCCAAAGAATCTCCCAAGTTGTTGGATTGTCTGGTTGACAAAGTGTGTCCCATTGTCACTATAGATTCTTTCCGGTATGCCAAATCTAGGAATTATGTCTTTTATCAGGGCCTTTGCCACTGTCGCTGCATCTGGATTTTTAGTTGGAAAAGCTTCTACCCATTTGGAAAACATGTCTATAATCACTAAACAGTATTTTTTTCCCTTCACATTTACTCAATTCTATGAAATCCATACAGATAGTATGGAACGGATATGGTGGTATAGGAAAACTCCCTTGCTTGGGTTTGAATGCTCCTTGTGCATGATGTTTGTTACAAATATGACATGCTGCACAAAATTTTTGTGTGAAGTTCGTGAACCCGTATGTTTGGAATATTCGATTTACTAACTGTACCATCCCCCCTGTTGAGACATGGCTCTGCCCATGGCTCAACAAAGCTGCATATCTAAATAAATTAGATGGCAATATTGGCTTTTTCTCCTTGGAGATTTACAGTCCATTTTCGAGGATTGCACCTCGTCTCTCCCATTTCTGTTTCTCAGCTTTTGTAGTTAATGTCTGCATTGTTTTCATCATTTCTAAATCTAAAATCTCAGAGGGTTGTAATTCCTCATTCAAAAGTAAAGTTTCTGAGTCTGAAGCTGCTTGCTTTGCAGCTGCATCAGCTCGTGCATTACCTTTTGAGATTGAATCCTGTTGTTTTGTATGAGCTACACATTTACAAATAGCTACTTTGGTAGGTAACTGAAAAGAATCTAATAAGTTCAAAATAAGTTGCGCATGATTAATCGGTTTGCCAGTAGATGTTATCATTCCCCTATTTTTCCAATGCTGTGCAAAAACATGCACTGTAGAGAAAGCATACTGACTGTCAGTATATATGTTCACACATTTGTCTTTCGCTAGAGTGCAAGCCCGTGTTAAGGCTATCAATTCTGCTGCTTGAGCAGACAGGTTATGCTGTAGGGGTTGGGCTTCTAAAATCTTTGTATCTGTGACTACTGCATACCCTACTAGATTCTTCCCTGTAGGACCCTTCCTGCATGAACCGTCCGCATAAAATGTCACCTCGGCATCATCTAAGGGCATATCAGTGAGATCTTGTCTGGGCAAAGTTATTTGCTCAATTTCCTGCATGCAACTGTGTGGTGTGCCATCCACAGGAGTCGGAAGTAACGTTGATGGATTTAATGTTGTACAACGTTCAATTACCATATGAGGTTGGCTCAGCAGTATGGTCATACAAGAAAGATATCTAGCAGGAGATAGATATGCTATTTTCTCTTGCAGTAAAATTATCGCAACTGCATGAGGCACTCTCAGAGTGAGAGGGTGGAATAACACCACTGAGGCCGAAGCCTGTACTGCCATTGCAGCTGCAACTACTGCTTGTACACAATGTGGCAATGAACGTGCCACTGGATCTAACTGTGATGAATAGTAAGCTATGGGGCGTTGCTTACTTCCATGTTGTTGCGTCAGAACTGACGTCATGTATCCCTGTTTACAATCTATGGTTTGGAAAAATCTTTTGTGGTAATTTGAAAGTCCTAAAACTAATGATGAAGCTATCAATTGTTTCAGTCTGCAGAAAGCTGTTTCTGCTTCAGGTGTCCATTGCAATACATCTTGTGCTGCCATTGGTGTTTTATATATTAAATCAGCCAATGGAGCAGATTCTAAAGCATAATTCGATATCCAACTTTGACAAAAATTAGTCGTTCCCAAGAAGGACATCATCTCCTTCTTGGTTGTTGGTTTAGGTGCCTGTAAAATCACTGTTTTTCTATCCTCATCTAGTATTCTACCTTCTTTGGATATTACATATCCCAGGTATCTAACCTGTTTTTTCCAAAGTTGTAACTTATTCTTGTTTACTTTGTGTCCTTGTGCTGCTAAAAATTTTAATAATGCTATTGTATCTTCCCTGCATTGCTGCTGGGTGGGGGCTGCTAGCAAGATGTCATCTACATAAAGCAGAATCTGACTACCTCCTGGTGGAGTGAATCCCGCCAGGTTGCTAGCCATTTCTTGTGCAAATATCATTGGACTTTCACAATATCCCTGCGGTAGCCGTGTATAGGTATATCTTTTACCTTGAAATGTAAATGCAAACCAATACTGGCTATCAGGATGTATAGGTATTGAAAAGAAAGCATTGCTTATATATACCACAGTAAAATATTTTTGTTGTGGCTTCAAATCGTTCAACAAGGTGTGTGGGTCTGGCACCGTAGGTGCTCTGGGTATTATTGCATTGTTTACAGCTTGTAAATCCTGTACCATCCGCCATTCCCCGTTTGCTTTTTTAACAGGAAATAGAGGGGTATTACATGGTGAATCTAGAGATTCTACCAGTACTCCTTCCTTGAGTAATGCTGCTATTATAGGCTTAATTCCTTGCTCTGCATCCTTCCTCAAGGGGTATTGTCTTTTTTGTGGTCTAAATGCTGATTTTGGTGTAATGGTTACTGGCCCTGCTGTTCGAATAAGTCCAACATCTGATTTTCCTGTTGACCAAAGAATGTTTGGTATATCGCTCAGGGCTTTTCTTTCTTCTTCTAACAAGAATGCTAATCAGCTGTCTTCACTATGTTGTAAGTGTACAGCTGGACGTGTCTGTGTTAGCCAATTCAATTTCTGTTTTTGTACTCCTTGTTCTGATAATTCTAGATCAGTTTGTTTTTCCCATTTTGTTATTTTTTCTCCTAAATCTGCCCACCTCACAGCTTTGTTCTTTGTCAAGCTGACATGTGGCAGTCTATTGGATTTGTACAATTTCATGAATTCCTGAGGTAATGAACAGCTTACTACACTGTTTCCCTCAGTATCCCAATATAAAGTTCGTAACACTAATCTGTTAGCAGGATTTTTGAACAATTCTTGCTCATATTCCTTATCCGGTCCTGGCATACTACAGTAGTATAGAGTACAATGTAACAAATGCTGTTGATCAGTGTCAAGGGAGGGGACCTTACTGATGGCTACGTTCATCAGTTCCTCGGTTACTGCCCCTGGACCAGTCGTAACTAGATCCTGGCTGTACCAGTAAAAAGTTTCACCCTCCGATCGCACCACAAAAGTATCCATTTGTCTTTGTGCTTCCATACCCTGCATAGTAGGAACTACTGCTATGCCAAATATCTGCATAAGGTCTCTTCCCAGTAAGTTTACTGGACATTTCGCAGATACTACAATTTTACTTTTCTGAGTCATACCTGAAACTGGGTCAGTTATTGCTATATCATGGGAAAGTGGTTCCCTGTATAGCTGTCCATTTGCTGCTTTCACTAGTATAAAGTCAGGTGATTCAGAATGCTCTGGCAACTTTGAAGGGTGTATCAAAGTTCGAGACGCTGCTGAGTCACACAAGAATTTCACTTCCCTACCTTCCACCAGAAGCGTAACTTCCGGTTTCGTGTCTGCCAAATAGAGCTCCAAGCTCAATAATGCTAAGTCTAAAACTTCACTTTCTTCATCCTCTACATCTGCTTGCACTTCCTCTGTTCCTTCCACTACATTTACATTTGTCCTTTGTTTGTTAACCTTTCCTGATGATTTTTGATTGTCATCACTATCATATAGTCAGTCCTTATCACCTTTATCTTTATCTTCTATAGCCACCTTTTTATTTAGCCTGCAATCCCTTGCTAAATGTCCTTTTGTACCGCACTTAAAGCACTCACCTTTCTTTTTTCTCTCTTCAAAATCCTCTGACTTTTTGTCAGATTGTTTATTACCCTGGGTATTTTTCTTACCCTTTTTACTCGACTGTACTACAAAGACTTCTGCTCCATCTTCAGCTGTGAAGACTTGTGTTTTCTTTTTCTTTTTACTATTAAAGTGTCTTTCAGCATGTCTAGCATACTCAAGTAAGGCTTGTAGCCTACTTGTTCGGTGATCTATCATATGCTTTGTAATAAAGCTACTGATAGGGGCAATGCAACCTTTCAAAAATGCATTTTTCAGTTGCTGTTCATATGCGCTATCATTCGTCTGACTTTCAGGAATAGTCATGCCACTATGGTTATTGAAACATTCCAATAATCTACCATAGTACCCATCTACAGTTTCATTATCTTGTTGTATGCATTGGTTAATGCAAGTCCAATCTGCTCTAGGTTTCCATTTCTCAGAGATTCGGTCTGTAAGACCTTTCACTCTGGTGTCTAATTCTGCGTCACTATGTAGGAGTGGCTTAAGTTGTGCGTCACGAGCGTTCCAGGTGCCACAAATCATGTGCCAGTCTGGACCTATAATTTGTCTAACTACCTTTTCTACTTCTTCCCCATTTAAGTGGTAACTTAGTCTCATACCTTGTAAATCTTGTATAAACTTTTTATGATTAATTTTCGGGTGAGGGATTCCCTCTGTAGCTTTCCGAATGTCTTCTGGTGTCCATGGTCTATACACCAGGAGAGTTGGGTCCTGCCCTTCCTGTCCTGCCTGAGGGTTTGGTACCTCGATTAATGGACAGATTTCTTCACTCTCTTCTAGTGAGTCTCTCCCTATTTGATATAAATCTGTGTCCCTAAGTGTCTTACGTGTCCGGGACCTAGTTTCAATAGGTTCTCTAACGAATGGTTTTAGTGCCCCTGCAACTTCAGGATAACATGGAGGTGGACTAGCCTGTCCTCCTGCTTCATATCCTAAAAAGGGTATTGGAGGGGGCGGAGGGGGAGGGGCCATCGCTATTACTGTATTATTATCCTCTTTGTCTAAAAATAATGCTTTCGCATTTTTAAGTTTCTGTTCCCTTCGGTTCACTTCCTCAATCCACTTATGTGCCAGAGGAATGCCTAATTGCCATTGTTTCTTTGCCTGACCTTCTGCGTCAGATTTAAGCTGTTTTAAAAGTTTAACTAACGAAATTTTATTTAATTTACCGTCAAATTCGTATTTATTAACCCATTTTGTATAATACCTTATATTATCTGCTCGTTGTAACTGCATATATTTTGCGTCATCAGTTAGGGGCGGATCTCGCGATTTTTTAGTGCACTGATTTCCCATGTCTAAAGAAGACTGTTACGTAACCCTTTTCTTACCATGTGGTATCTTAGTTCCTTACACAGTTTATCTAGAATAACTGCCTACCTTATTCTGTTTCCCTGATCTATGACAAAATACACAGTAATTTCTTATGTCCCTGATCTGTACAACAAATCTATGACAATAACATTTACTGTAACCTAGTCCCTGATCTAAAACAGAAAAAAGGCAAAATCTTCCTACCTGAGCCTCTTGGGTCCACTAGTTCGAGACCACTCTTCGGCCACAGATCAGAAAAGTGGCCAGCCTCTCAAGACGACAATTCAGTCGGAGGACTTTGTGCTTCAAGAAGAACCATTTCGGTAGCTTCTCCTGTGCAGTATTCGACCACCGGTACACTCTGATCTGCAGCTGTCGAGGGTTTCTGGTCAAACGTAGGACCAAACTGTTAAATAAAAACAAATTAGGACAACACAGGAGGCTCAGGATGCAAAAACTTTACTAGTGTACACCAGGAGGCAAAAGATCATACAATACAAGTATAGAATTCTGTCTGGCATGATACAGGAAATGCTCTACATTTTATACACTATACATTCAAGCTGTGCCCACCTTACTGACGTGGTCAGTCACAGGGCACCTACATCACTATGGTCTACAATATTCTATTCATAAAAAAATGCTGATGTTATACTTTTTAAAAGTTTTCCCATGAGAATAATACAGCCTTGCAAAGCACCTGGTCAGTTATAATGTCTTTCTGTAAATGTTATTCTTTCAAGGTTTCAGTCCTGCTCGAATACAATAGTCAGTTCAGTCTTGTAATACACTTCTTTGTTCTTCTCAACATTACTTTTAGCAGCTGTGCTGATAATATTCACAAGGCCAACCATCTCAGAGGAAGGAAGAAAAGATTCAATGCATTATACATTCATTTTCCTGACCCAGCAGATAATCATTAGTGAAAAACATAAGCTTGCTGAGCTGGCTACTGCCAGGGTCAGAGTTCAATCACACTGCAGCTCCCAAGCTTCAAGCAATTACATGTAAGATCATTCTTACTGCCATATTGTAAAATAGAATAAAATGCATTACATACTATTTGCTTTTAAACTAGCACTTTATATATGTTTAAGTACACATTTTTCTAACACTTACTATTAGGAAGGCAGAAGTGCTCAAGATGGATGTTTCCAAGTCCAAAGACAAATACAAAAATGCACAGTCTCTGAGAGAGTTCCCAAATTAATATCAAAACATTACTGCTGGGTCAGTTGAATGACATCACTATTTGTCACCTGCCTTCAGTTCCTAGGCTAACAGATACCAACAGAATTTAACATTTCTCTGTGAAAAATAGTTATCTCTGCGATGTGCAGTTACTAGGAAGTCACAGAGCAATAAAAACACCTTACATTTCAAACCTAGTAATTATTTCTGTTTCAAGAAAATAGAAAGAAACCTCTAGCTGTAGACATCCTGTCTCCTTCAGTGAAACTGAGAGATAAACACAATCATAAAACAATTCACTTATTTTCTTAGAGTTTGCAAATTAACTCTGTTCTTTTTCAGTAGGGTACACTGTGGTTACATTCTTGAAGCTCAGTACAGAACATACAGTTCAACACATACTTCTGCACCAGTAGTTTAACATACACATAACATATAGTTCTCTTACATTTGTAAGACAAACATATAAAACATATTAATATTCACAAATGACATATGATTATTTACAAAATTCCAGATAGCTGGGCTGGCAGTGTCATATTTCTATACAAATCACATTAATATTTTCAAGTGACATATAATTATTTACAGAATTCCAGCTAGATGGGCTGGCAGCATTTTGGTTTGTCACCCTGTGGATAGATGGATGGCCATATCTGGAGTATTTACAGTTAGTAACCATTGTGTCACAGTCACTTTCCTGCTTCTCTCTACTCAGATTAGCTGCACTTACAGAAGAATTCTGAAGTAACTTATGGTGGGAGTTCAAGGCATCCATTAATATTTGCAGTGAAGTATCCTTTGTAGACTTTATCAAGTTTCTTCTGAGCACTCGTTTTTTCATTGGTAGGTGTAGATGAAATGCTAATTCCAAAAATTCCTGTATATGTCTCCTGTTTCTAGGATATATTAGCCTGTTCATCTTGTACTAGATACACTGTTAGAAAATGTATGTATCCAAGTACTGTAGCTAATACCAGAATTGTATGACCAATATTGACTTTACTATTGTATCTTGATTTATCCAGTCTCTTTCCTTTGTATATAGGATAGAACTATTTCTTCATTTTTTACAGAAAACATGCTGTTTGTGATGTCTAAGTTTGCAACATTTTCATGGTTGATTGCCTGGGAAAGACTTCCATAATGGATGAACTGAGCTAAATATAATTGGGTTTATTCACTGGGGTATGAAGTTAATTATCAGTAATGCTTAGAAGAGAAAAAAATTATGGTATCAAAAGTTTTCTCTGCATATATACTTAATTTGAATCATTTGACAAACCTACTGTTTGTCAAGCTCTAATTAAGTGAAACTCAGAGCTTCATATCTGGAAAGTCACTGGCTTGTGTGGATCAACGTCTTAAATGTCAGCACTGACTCTTTTGTGCATTGATCTTAGTGTCAGAGATACTAGAAGAGGAAGAATGTGATTATGCATTTTTCTATCTTTCTGCCTTTCTCCAAGTTTGATGCAACCTCATAATTAGTGTGTGTGTGTGTGTGTGTGTGTGTGTGTGTGTGTGTGTGTGTGTGTGTGTGTGTGTGTGTATATTGGTCCTTATCAGAAAGATGAAAGATGACAGCAGCGAATTTCAAAAGTTCAAACTGGGAACACTGAAAACCTGGAAGTCTGAAAAAAAAAACACAACATTTCAGTTTCTGAAGGGGGCAAGCCCCCCCCCCCCACTAATTTTTATGTAAACTCTGAGATTGCACTACAGTGAGAAAAGGAGCAAAACCCTAATTCCCACTGTACCGTGATGCTGTACAATTAAGGTCTTTGTTGTTCGAAGTTCTGAGTTTTCAATGCTCCTGGAGAGATCAAACAGGAAGAACCAGTATTTAGACAGCCATCACAGTTGGATTAACATTTTTTTTACCTTTACAGCAGTAATCACTATATGCTTTTGGCAACATGTCAGGAAGGACATACAGTGGGCTGACAGTGGAGGAGGTTCTCTCACTTATGCAAATATTTCCTCCAAGCCTCACTGCCTGTTCGCTCGTAGCATGATTGTCAGTTTCTCTAGTCTACACCAGAGAAATCACACTGCCCATAGTACCCTACAGGGGATGCAACTTTCACACCCCCCTTGGGAAGGTGAGCAGATTGGGTCTATATTATTTCTTCGAAAACCCTTTCCACTGAACACTACAGTGTCGAACAGTATTCTACAAAATTCACTTCTGCTATTTGCTGAATACTTAAACGGCAAACAAATACTTGCCCTGCAACCCAACAGACCCAATTCTAGCTAAACCAAACCCACCCATGTGGGGGGCTGTGCCTCCAACACCCCTAACTAAATATACCAACTCTGTGGAGGAAAGGGCAAAGCTGAGTAGTTGGCCAACTATGTCTTTGTCCTGTAAGTATTCATTGAATCACGGAAGTGCATTTTGCTTAATACGAGTCAATGATGTAGCGTTTGGTGCAAAGATTTTTCAAAGAACTGATGTAGAAGCAAGCAGACCACACCCCTTCATTCCTTACCACCCTGCCTCCCTCCTTCAGCACTAGGTAACTAATCAAACTCTAGTTGTCTGGGTCGCATGAAAGACTCCATCTCTGTATGTCATGAACCCCCTGTCTCATAATTTGATCTTCATAATATTGACTTTGTTGAATTATATAACATCTTTAATGTCACAGATGTCTATAAATGGCCTTCCTTGCACTGTGCTCCAAAAATTTTGTCAAATCATTCAAGTTAAGGTGAATGTCATAATAACTGTAAAACTTAAAAAAGCTACATCCCTCTATTATATGTCTTGTTCCAAGCCTACATTTGACACTTTATTTGTTGTTACAGTTTGTACATACTGGCTTGTCTTTTATAACATCTGCCTACTGTCATAGGATATTTAATTGAGGTTTAGTTGCATATGACACATGAAAAATCTTAAACTGCCCACTGTAATCTGAGACTCTTTGGTGTTGTTATTACCATTATATTAACATAGTGAAACAGATGAGGTCTGTAAAACCTCATTCCATTTATTCTTGTAGTAGACTACACCCAGGTTCCCCCTGTCCCCACTCAGAAGAGCCCCTGTAGTCACTCACCATGAATCTGCAAAACTCATAATAGTATTCTGAGTAGCTTTCCACTTTACCGTGACTCTAAAGCTCTACTCTTTGAGACATTTACGTTATAAATCACCCAGAACTAACTGAAGTAATCAGTACCTTCAATAGTCTAGTATGAATTACCCTGCCAGAATCTAAGAACAATACTGTCTAATGATTAGAAAACTTCAGCTCCCAGTTACTAGTTAGTGCAGTTAGTAATGTTTCTGGTGACCTATGTTTTTATAATAAATATATTTCGGCTTGAGACTGTCTTCCTTCTCAATTTTGTTTACTTTGCATGAATAACTTTGAGTTAGTTTCTCAACACTGATTCATGCTACATTTTAATTAGTTTTACAATTTCAGTTTGCAATTGGGAAGCGGAAATTCAAAAAGCACATTAACCTCAACATTGTAGCCCTTATCTTCCCCATATTTGATATGGGAAACCCTACATGTTTTTTGCAATATTTAGAATGCCATTGATCTGATGTTGTCAGTTTTCATTCATTCCTCAACATATGGGTTTGCATCCAGCACTCTGATCCAACTTGGCCGTTACCCTAGCTTGTGACCACCAACAAACTCTCTAGCTCCTTTCCTGCCCACATGGCACTATGCCTAACATCCCTTAGATCTTTTTTGCCGCTTTCGTGACTAGACATGGTTGACTACAGCTTTCAAGCATAATGGTTAAGCTAAGTGATATTTCTTAAAAAAATGTTATCTTTATTTGCTGTTTCTTGGTAAATCTCTTTCTACTTGATACTTTTCTACACTGTGAAAGTTTTTTCTTGTTCTTTGCTTTTATTACCCTTTATACACTTATGGTGTATTCTCATTACCATTGCAGGTAGGCCTTTCCAACTTTATCTTTCCCCTTTAGGGTATTCTAAAAACAAAATGGAAAAAAAAAACTTCTGTAAACTTACCTTTTACTGGCTTTTTTCTTCAGCTTAACTTCATTTCTATTTAGTCATTGCTGACTGGATTTTATAGATAGATAATTCTGAGCCTCCTGTGGATATCTGTTAAAAGACTTTCCTCTATCTATGCCGGAAAAAGGCTTCAAGAAATGTGAGAAATGTGGGCACAAGATGCCATTTTCAGATGCCCACTCTTTCTGTGTGTACTGCTTAGGGTCTTAGCACATAGACCAGGAATGTGATATTTGCAGTGGGTTCAACCCAAGAGTTTTAACAGAAAGGAGAAATGAATTAATATTAAAAGGCTTATTGCCAACTCCTTTTTCACAGGCCATTGCTAGAGTTCAATTTCCCAAGGAAAATCCAAGGACCCTTCAGAAAAGGTCCAGATATTCAGATTCCATGGCTTCCGCTTCATTGGAACCGAAGAAACAGAAGACAAAATCAGATCTGACATCTCCCAAGATCCGACCATCATCTGATCCAATCAAATATCTGGCAAGTTCTACCTCTGATCCAAAAAAACATACTACATATCCGAAGTCCCTGGATCCTAAGAAATTGTCTCGCACTGTGTATTCACCCAGCATGGATCCGGTACCATCCAGGGTGCCCTCCCCTTTCTTGAGTGGCACTCTAAGCCCCCTTCAATGGTGTCCTCTTGTTCCTCCAGAAGTCTCATGAAAGGAGGTATGAGCAATTTCAAAAGGGAGTCTTGATGGTTCCTACCCCTTCAGGTCAGGAACATAGTCCATTCATTGACTACTCCAATGACCACATCTCCTCTCTGACCCAACCTCTGGTGTTAGAGCCCTCAGATCTGAGAGTTCCAGTCCCTTCTGTGTCAGATCTGAAGAGAACATTGTCTTTGGATCTGACTGTTACTTTGAGTGCACTGGCTCTGAATTCTTCAGATCTGGATGACTCTCAGAGCTGGAGCTTCTGAGTCAGATCCGAGAGGGTAGGATTGACTTCAAGGTTTTTGGAGCCATCTCTTCTATCGGTGCTTTGGCATTGGGCAGCTCAGCTCCAGCTTCTGCCTTGGGCAGACAGCTCTCAGAGCAAAGGGAGGTAGCGGGCCTGAAACTCGCCTTCTCAGCTCTGTTGCCCTCCTTCTCTCTGCAGCAGTCTGCCTTCAAGGTTGTGAAGAGGGTTTTCTCTGCTCTGGCAGGCCAGGCTTGTCCTTCAAACTCAGATCCATCCTCGACATCTCTGCTGACTTTGTATAGTCATCCTCAGCATTCTACACTACTGGGACAGCCAGCCAAGAGCTTGCAGACCACCCAGCCAGGTATTTTATGCATTTATTAACTGTTTAAGCCCTATGTACACAAGTCTCCCTTTTCAGGGGCAACTTGGAAGCACTGTCTGCTTAAACAACTTACTCAAAAGCGCATTGTAGGAAAATAGAGGTGAAAGGAATCCAACCCTGTACCTTGTGATACAGGAAACAGCTGGCTAACAGCCTTAATCCTATTCTTTAACTCTTGAGATATATGGTATAAATGTATCTATTGCAATTTATTTGTAGCATATGATTTTTTTTATAAACAAGTATCAAGGAGAGAATAAAGGACCATAGATATTGGAGTAGAAAGAAATCAGAGTCGTGCTAACTGGATTATATGCTTCAGTATATGCACAAATGTATAAAAACATATATTTTTCTTCCACCATTAACTTAACCAATCAACACCTCCAGTGCCGCACTAACAATTTTGGTGATGCAGTGTTTGCAGCTTACACTATAAATGGGTCTCTCATTTTGAGGTAAATTAGCATTTTGGAAACCAGATTTATTGCCAGCATAAGAGGGGAGAGATTAAAGTAACAGTAGGCCACCCACAAAGTTGCCAAGGTGTTTTTATTTCTTACTTACCTCTAGGCTACTTTTACATGCTGAGCTTGCCCTAATGACACCTTTTTACTCTTTGCCATATTACAATGTGCTGTCTTCATATAGGCTTATTCAACACTTGTATGTCTAGGATAATGTTCTGTTCTCAACCAGGGAGTGCTGCTACACTGGAATGTTCTTTTCTCTCCCTTCCATGATAGAGGAGCTGAATCTATCTTTCCTATTCCTGACAGAGCCTCAGGAGCTGCGCTCGTTATGTAACTCCATTTCCCTGCATTATACTGGGGTCTACAAGCTCTGTGTCAGTGGAGACAAGACCTATGAAAACATAGTTTTATCCTAAATTGTACAGTCTCTACAGAAAATGGGTATTGGCCTCCAGTCAGCAAAATGTTATTTATTTATGTTTGTTTACTAGGAAAGTCTGACCAGGATCTGCAAGGCCCCTTTTCAATGGAGACCAGGGAAGAAAAGCTCCAGGAATGTAAAATTGGTAGTAATAAACATAGGTTCATAGGTTCATACTAGGCTATCTGCCCTGAGGCATTTATAAGCCTAACCCGAGTGAGTTTGGCTTTCGCCACCCTTCGATTCGGGTTTACCGAACCCTTACTAAGGTTAGTTTACCGTGCCTCTGTCTAGTAGTGACACTGAAGTAATCCCCGGGGTAAACCTACGATCCCCCATCCACTCATCAAGATTCTTCTTGAAGAGAGTCAGTGAGGGGCTCTGTCTAACATGGACTGGGATTCTATTCCAGACATCACATTAACTTTGTCAAATAAATGTAATTAAAAGGACAGAGATTGATCACAACTCTACACAGTGATGGAGTTATTAATATAGTTGGGAATCAGGAGGTAAAGTGGTCATGTCATCCTTTTTATTTAAAAATGAAAGGAAGTGTCTGAATAAAATACTTGCGCAGATTAAGTGACACACATGGTGCTAAGGACAAGAAGGAGAACACCTGTTCTTAAGCAAGCATGTCTAAGGATCAGCTTCACATTAATCTTGCCTTTGTAGCACACAAGCTGCAACTGGTAGGCAGTGTGCATATGATTCTGCTATGTTTTGATCTAGTCAGTATGATGAGGAATGTCTATAATTCTGGCAGTGTGCTGTTTATTATAGTTCAGGCTTTCATATTCCCTCTTTGGAGAGGAAGGGAGTAGATGCAGATGTCATGTATGCAGAATGTTCTTTCAGTCCATAAACATAATTCATTTTGAAATCAGATAACCAGAATATTGATGCAAGTAAATAGCAGTAATATTTGAAAAGCATGGGTCATTAAACAGTAGATTAAACACCGAAACAACAATCCAAACAGTGAAGCACAGTAATTCTGAAAACTATGGAAAATAAAGCAAAAAATACAAGCGAATAAATCTTATTTAAACAGTGTCGCAAACAAACTATTCAAAAAATGAAACTGAGCTATCATAACATATCATAATATGTCAAAATATAGAACAAAGTTATTGAAAAATGGGAGTCACTGCAAGGAAAAAAACATAATAGTGATAATAATTATACTATAATAATAATAATAAACTAGTACTGATTTAAAATAACTTTATAACTATTAGAGATTTTACAATTACAACTGAAGAATTTAAATCATTATTCCTCTGCAAAGTATTTCTTTACATAGCAGTGTAATTTTTTTACTAAATCAGTGTATGTAACTAATCATGGCTTTCTTTGTTTGAGAACCCTTAATGCCTAGAATGGTTTGGTGTAAAATCATGCCTAGTTGTACATAAGGACAGACTCACAAAGATATGTGTATAATATTAGTATTGATATAAAATGGAGAACATGCAGGGGAAAAAGATTGAAAATTTCTTTTTGGCAGGGTTAAGCAAGCATTACAAATCACTGACTTGAGTGCAGTACAGCCTTTTGGAAGGTATGCATGCTAAAACAGAAAGCCGAAATTGGATCCTTATCTTATCCTGAGTTGGAATAAGATCACTAGGGGATTAGGGGTTGGCATAATGATTAGGTTGTTTACCATGCTAATACACGGTACAGGGTTTGATTCGTAAATAGGATAAATGACTAGACTTAAAATGGTCCACAAGAGCAGTTAGTAGTCACCTATGAACCTGTAATCCCAATATGAACGATAAAGAGGTTTTTCTCTGATTCATTTTAAAAAGTTATGTATAGGTTATTGAGATAGGTTTAGAATCTAACATCAGTCTGACAAGCCTTATCTGCAAGGCCATGGAGTGTATTATCATGGAACTTATAAACAAAGACATTGGCAACCTTCAAACACTGGACCCCACCCAGTTTGGGTTTGTGAAGGGCCAATCTTGTCTTCAGAACCTGATTGACTTCTTTGAATCAGTCTCCAGAGTCATGGACAAGGGTAAGGTGGTTCACACAGCCTATCTAGATCTTGCCAAGGCCTTTGACACCATCCCCCACTCTGGAATCATAGATAAACTTACTAAGTTGGGCATTAATCCATATGTCACCCAGTGGGTTGCTAAATGGCTTACTGATAGAACCCACACTGTAAAAGTAACCGACTCCAAATCCAGCTCCAGACAAGTGACAAGTGGAGTACCTCAGGGTTCAGTCCTGGGGCCGCTCTTGTTTGGCATCTACTTCTCTGAAGTACAGGTCAACACTAAGGGACTCTGGCTAACAAAGTTTGCAGATGACTGCAAACTGGGAGCCATTATTGAATCCCCAAATTATGTGGATACTCTACAAAAGGGCCTTACAGAAACAGATGCTTGGTGCCAGAGCCATGGGCTCAAGCTCAGTGCCAAGAAATGTATTGTTATCCCCTTTGGGAAAAAACATGTATCCATGAATTACCATATAGGTGGCAGTACACTAAACACAGAAAGTGTGATAAGAGACTTAGGGACACAGGTGGACAGTGGTCTCACCTTCAATAACCACATCGCCACAACAGTCAGGAAATCCTTCTATGTGGCACACCTCATTACGAAGGGCTTTTCATCCAGAAAAAAGGAGGTCATTGTCCCACTGTACTCATCCCTCATTAGACCCATTATAGAATACAACGGCCCATTTGGTATGTACCTCTCAAGACATCTGCAACAACTGGAAAGGCCTCAGAAATACCTCACTAAAAGAATCACAGGCCTAAAGCAGATGCTCTACGCTGACCGCCTTAAAAAAACTCCAGCTATACTCTGTCGCATATCATCTACTCAGAGGCGATCTCTGCTTAAAATACAAGGCCATGTCAAACCCAGAGCTGTTGGACATGCTACACTTAAAGAAATCCCAATCCCTCAGAGCTACACGCTCCAGGGATCTAAACCTTGTCATCACAATAAACAAAACATGCTGGAGGGATAGGTTCCTGACCTAGAGACTCCCCAGACTCTGGAATAGATTGCCCATACATGTCAAGCAGAGTGCCTCTTTGGACCTCTTCAAGAGGAACCTTGACGATTGGATGGGAGAAAGGAAATTCACCCCAGGGATCATGTCAGTCGCCCTGCTAGACAGGGGTCCAGGAAAGTAAATAATGTGGGAAGAAATAGCCAGGGAATTGTTATGGCTAGGCTTGTATAGGCCCTAGGGCTGATAGCCTAGTACCAACCTATGAACCTATGAACCTATGAACCTATAAGAAGAGAACGTTCAAATCACTCAGATTGTTATATATCTAATAACTTTAGAACGTTGTTAGAAGAATTTGGCTTAAATAGCATAGCATAATTGTGTCAACCCATAATAGGGAATTTTAGTGTCCTAATTTGGGGGTAAAATACTTGAGTAGAAAAATGTCCCCTCTTGAATGTATTAACTGTTATGGATTTTTTTTGAGAAAATAATTATTTCTTAGCTGTGGAATTTTGTAAAACTTATCCTCTACCTATTACACTTTCATTTATTATAATTACATGCATAGTTCTCTAAATGAAGGCCACTGTTCAACTTTTTGATAAGATTAACTGCTCACAATGTAGTGAATTATGCTGTGATGAGCGTGTTATAAGACTACAAAGCAACTCTTCTCACCAAAGGGTGGCAGAAAATCTGGATTTGGACATTGTAAATTACAGCTGCTGCATAAATTAAGTGTGTTAGCTATTAGTTAGTGGTCAGCATTCCTGATTATAATCGAACTCTTGTAAAGTCTTTAAAAAATCTCCACATAACATCTGTTGGTCATGCCAGGAAATAAGTATGCATATTCTTTGAATGATGTCATGCTGTGGTTTGCATGTGTGATTGTGAACTTTCATTTAATAGTGTTGCTGTATCGTCACATACCTCTCAAGTGTACCTCATTACGAGGACCATACCTCATTTGGGGTCTTAAAATGTTCATGTTCCTCGAAGTTCCTCAAAGTTCCACACTGAAAGATTTTGTCACACATTCAGTGTTAGGAATTTTTTAAGTGAAATCCATTGTAAATAGAAATTAATCTTATTAATTCATTAAAAGATCATCTTTATAAGTAAAACCAGCATATTTTAACCATCCTATGACCTTCCTAATTGAAGTTGTTAGTAAGCCATTAGTATGTGTTCCACATTTTGCCCATTTGTTCCACATTATGAGGGCTAGTTTCCTCATTTTGGAGATGAAAGGTTGAGAGCTATGCATCATCGGTATGGGTATTTACATTTTGGCAACTATTTAAGCACAATATGCAGTTTAATAAATTAGAAAATAAGCATAAAATGAAGTATTAGAAAAAAGTCTCAGTTTAGAGTAAGGCTTATAACATGAAAAGTTCTAGTCTGCTGAAAGCTTAAGGTAGTAAGAAATCAACTTGACATGAAAACTTCAGTAATACTTAAAAATCTAGTTAAATGCAATACAAACTCCTGTTATCATTTTGCAATCTCCAGGGATCAAAGTGATGGGCCCACTTAGTATGTCTTTTAAACAACATCACATTTTGTGATAACTCTGCTCTCTTATAGTGGGAAACAACATGACAGTGAGAAATGTTTCAAAAACGTCACTTTTATTCTTTTAGACTTTTAGCATCTAAAATAGTTTGAAAATTTGTCTCTCTTTGCTTTTTCATGTGACAGAATACTTCCTGGGTGACACATTGACAGTTTTTTGAGTGACATGGGGTTTTCAGAAAGTGCAATTTAGCATAAATGGTTGCAGCTATTACTGTAATTCTCTTACAGGGTGCTGTTGCTCCCCAGATGTAATACAAATGATAATTTAACTACTGCTACTGTTTTATACCATATGGGCTCAGAGGCTCAGATTCTTCTTCAAGTCCATCATAGAAGCTAACAATACTAATAATAATATTATTATTAATAATAATAATAATGATGATAAAAGAAAGTTACATTTATTTCACCTGAAGTCATGGTATCTGCAAGAAAATATTTTTCTTATCTTATGTAAGTAGCTATTACAAAGAGTCAGTTCTGAAATACATCCTTTAGCTGTTATTAGGCATGTGGGTTGAATTTTCTTGAGAAAGATAGATCAGATATATCTGATACAGAGAAGGGGCTTTGTATCCTACGTATCTTAGAACCCATTTCTGTGTGACACTGAGGGAAACTGGTCCATAAACCTTCTGATTCATTTCTCTAACTATGTTGAGGATGAATGATGTGTCAGCCTTGGAGGGTGTATACTATTCTGCTTGTAACAACAGACAGGGACTATCTACAGTCCCTGTAAAAGTGAATAGGTATTAGACTCCTTTTACCTTCTGAACCACATCTTTTGGGTATAGATGGGAAGGTTCACAAACTGGTTTAACTTGCTTCCAGTCCTCAAATATACCTTAAGGCTTTGTAAAATGGTACAAAGGCTGCATTTACAGCCAATGATTCTGCTTCTGTTTGAGAAGTTATTCCTGTGTAAAATAAACTATTGGATTAAAAAAAGAGAAATTAAGTTTGAGAGTTTTAACATTTTAAGTCCCCAACTGTTTTTCAATGTCCAAAATCTTTTTCCTGCTTAAGGAGTACAAATCCTTAATTCAGGAGAGTTCCTCCCCACTCCCTAAACAACAGATTGTTTTCCTCAGATTCTTCAACTTTGTTCAACCTAGGAGTCATAGAACTAGTCCTGTTATTGCATGGGGCACAACAAGTTAATCTTCCTGAATAATGCTGGCACTAAAGAAAAGCTGTCCTGAGCACCAGAGGTCACTCAGTCACTGCACCGTCTTGTTTCAATAAATATGCATATTGGAACACCACTAGTGACGTTTACAGATAGAAGCAATTACAAGTCGTCCCTTGTTTCCTCAGCCTCCAAGCCAATCTGTATCTGGTGAGGCTTCAGAGTTTCCTTGGAGAGCAGTCCCATTGAGAGTAAAGGTCCAAGGCGTATGCTTTTCTCACACAAACCAAACCACTTACATTTCAAATAGTTGTATCTCACTACAGTGATGTGTTATGTTAACAAGTTAGGAGATACCATGCAACCCACCCCCAATTTAGGCTTGCTATGATCACTTGGGAGTAAGCTTTCCAGCCAGCATTCCTTAACCCTCCAGGCACATTACTTTCCATTAGTGCAAAACATAGTGGCAGAAAAACTGAGTTTGAATGAGGAGGTTTCCTAGGAATTGATCAGATGTCCTTCCAAGATCAGTGTTCCAGTGTTCATTACAACAGGGATATTCTGCCAAGGGTAACTATATATCTGTCTAGCATACCAAAGCTTGGGCCAACACATCATACACCCAAAGTATGACCTTTGCCCAAATATGGGAGGTACATAAGGGGAGGACTTATGCTTAAACTCAGAGCTTCATTAACACCAGTCTGAATGCCATGCTTAGTCTTTGGTCTGTTTATTGTACAGTGGATATAAAAAGTGTATACACTCCTGTTAAAATGCCAGGTTTTTTGTGATATAAAAAGATGAGACCACAATAAATCATTTCAAAACTTTTTCCACCTTTAATGTGACCTATAACATGTATAATTCAATTGAAAAACAAATCTGTTAGGAGAAAAAATTAAAAACATACAATAAGCTGGTCGCATAAGTGTGTACACCCTTAAACTAATACTTTGCTGAAGCATCTTTTGATTTAATTAGAGCGTGCAGTCTTCTTGGGTACACACCTGCCATCAATTAAAGAGACTCTGATCAACCCCAAATAAAGTTCAGCTATCCAAGTAGGATTATCCTTACATTTACTCAGTCGCCTGCTACAGCAAAAGCCATGGTTCACAGAGAACTTACAAAGCATCAAAGGGATCTCATTGTTGAAAGGTATCAGTCAGGAGAAGGGTACAAAAAAAATTCCACAGCATTGGATATACCATGGAATACAATGAAGACAGTCATCAAAAATTGGAGAAAATATTGCAAAGAACTGGACGTCCCTCCAAAATTGATGAAAAGACAAGACGAAAACTGGTCAGGGAGACTGCAAGAGAACTACAGCAACACTGAAGGAGCTACAGGAATTTCTGGCAAGTACTGGTTGTGTACTACATGTGACAACAATCTCCTGTGTTCTCCATATGTCTGGACTATGGGGTAAGGTTGCAATATGGAAGCCTTTTCTTACACATAAAAACATCCAGACCCGGCTAAAATTTGCAAAACAATACATCACGTCTCTCAAAAGCATGTGGGAAAATGTGTTATGGTCTGATGAGACCAAGGTTGAACTTTTTGGCCACAATTCTAAAAGGTACTTGTGGTGCAAAAACAACACTTTGCATCACCAAAAGAACACCATCCCCATGGTGAAGCATGGTGGTGGCAGTATCATGGTTTGAGGTTGCTTTTCTTCAGCTGGAACTGTGGCTTTAGTCAAGGTGAAAGGAATTATAAACAGTTCTAAATGCCAGTCACTCAGTCAGTTTTCATAGGTTCATAGGTGTGTACTAGAATAGCGGCCTTGGAGCCTTCACAAGCCTAACCCATAAAAGTGCTCTGTCATCGTGCTGCCCAAAACCTTCAGCCATCTGATAGAAAGCTGAAGATGAAGAGGAATTTCACCTTTCAACATGACAATAACCCCAAGGATACATCCAAATCAACAAAAAAATGGCTTCACCAGAAGAAAATTAAAGTTTTGGAATGATCCAGCCAGAGCCCATACCTAAATCCAATAGAAAATCTGCAATGTGACCTGAAGAGGGCTGTGTACAAGAGATGCCCTCACAATCTTACAGATTTGGAGCACTTTTGCAAGGAAGAGTGGGCAAATATTGCCAAGTCAAGATGTACCATGCTGATAGACTCCTACCCAAGAAGACTGAATGCTGTAATTAAATCAAAAGGTGCTCCAACAAAGTATTAGTTTAAGGGTGTGCAAACTTATGCAATCAGCTTATTGTACATTTTTTTATTTTTTTATGTTTTTCCCTAACAAATTTGTTTGTTTTTCAATTGAATTGTACTGGTTATAGGTCACATTAAAGGTGGAAAAAGTTTTGAAATAATTTATTGTGGTCTCATTTTTTTATATCACAAAAACCTGGCATTTTAACATGGGTGTGTACACTTTTTATATCCACTGTATAAGTCCAAGCTTAGCTGTTTATGCAGATAACAACCCTGTCGAGGACCCTTCCTTTTATTTGGTTTACTATACTTTTAAGTACATGTCATCCAGAAAAGTAAAATGTGATTGTTGGAGGCACATTCCCCATAAAGACCATCATATTAAGTGTTTGTTTGATGTGGATCATAATCATAGGGAGTGTTCCATTTGCCATTTCTTCATTCCTAATATGTACCCACCTTTCCTCTTTATCAGTTTACTTGAAGAACCAATATCTTAGCCAACACTGTGCCTTGGGCAAGAAACTTGAGAATTCCCACAATGATGTCCAGCCTTCACAGTAGAAGTCATCTAAGAAATTCAAATTAGAGACTTCTGCTGTCCATCCCTACCTGGATGTCACTGCTGTGTCCAGTGATGAGACTTTGGACTGTCTGTTTCCTATGCCACTTCCTGCTATTGTGACCCAGCTGGTGTCTGATATGGGGGCAAGGCACCCACATGTCAGATGAGGTTAAATCATATGTCTGTTTCAGATGAGAAGGGAGTACTTAGGCTAGTTATTTCAGAAGGACTGAGGGGTATTAATCAGATTATTTTTTGGGAGGAAGTACACAGTTCTGTAACTGAGGTGTGTCAGGGCTGTGACCCTCTGAAATCTGTGCAGAAAAGCATGCCTACTACAAAGAAACAAAAGACTAAGTATGTGTCTCCTGTAGTTAGAGACCCTCAAACAGGAATGTAGACCTCCATCTGCTGTTGGCACAGCTTTTTCCTCTACATCTTTAGAAGAGGCATAGGGATTCATCTTCTGAGGATGAGAACTTGGATGCTCATAAAAAAAAAAAATCTCTTGTCTATTCCTCTAAGATTCATTCTTCTTGGTCTGAAGCTTCAGATGAAGAGGATTCTCTTTCCCCTGACTTCCTCATGGAAGAACTTTCCTTTGGGGATACTGTAGTCAAAATGAAACAGTATTTCCTGTGGGAAAGTTCTAAAAATGTGTAATGTGTGGCAAAAGGTATTATTTATTTATATTTATTTTATTTTTATTTTACATTTGTTTACCAGGATAGTACGACTGGATACATGTCCATTTTCAGCAGAGGCCCAGGGAGAAAAGCTCTACATAGACAAGCTTACATAGGTTACACAGAAGTTAGCAAACAATTATAGAAACAAAGTGATTATATACAATGGCTTAGTAGTGTTCCATATTAGGGACTCACAATTGTCATGGACAGAGAATTAAAAGTAAGAGACATCAGACTGGAAGCAGAGCTTGGTGACGTAATTACAAGTTATGATAATTACAGAATATGCTTTTAGTTTATTACTTAATCAGGATTGGTACATGGGCATAGCCAATTCACTTTAAGATACTGTTTGAGGTTTTTTTTGAAGAGACTTTTGGAGGATTGTCGGGTTATATAGTTTGGCAACAAATTCCAGGTTTTGACAACGAAGTTGGCAAACAGGGATTCACCAGCAGAGTTGGCTGACCGTAGGGATCTTAGGTTGCTATATGGCTTAATAATATTTTTGAGTGAGGGGGTATCCTCAGGGTGGTACAAAATTATGTGCACTATTAAGAGTTGACTGAATTGAATTAAACTGGGCAGTTCTAGCCACTCTAGTTGTTTAAGGTTCTGGCAGTGGTGGGTTCTATAGGTGGAGCCAGTGGCGAATCTGGCAATATGATTGTAGCTATGGGACAGCTTACTTAGTTTGGATTTGTTGAAGTTTGAGAGTACAGGCGAGGCATATAAAAGAGTAGAGAGTAGGTGTGATCGAGCGATTGCAGTCCTAGCCAGTAGGGTTAAAAATGTCTTGTTTCTATACAGTGATCCAAGCTTCTTATTGATGGTCTGTATGGTTTTGCTGACCTGTAGTTCAAATTTGAGATTATTGTCTATGATAACCCCTAGCAGTTTGGTGTGATTATCTGGGGAAATAGTGGTACCATCGTTAGATGTGACAGAGAATGAAAGTGTGGTGGATCTACTAGTGAGGGAGAAGAGTAGACGTTTAGTTTTATTGGGGTTCAGAAGTAGGCATTGGCTGGTGAGCCAGTTCTCGATAGTGTTAAATGTATTTTGGGTTAAGGTTTGCAGTTCGGATGGGGAGGTGGCTGAGCAGATCAGAGTGGAATCATCTGCATATTGAATGTAGGTAGCTTTAGGGATAGCAGTGTGAAGGTTGTTGATAAAAATAAAGAAGAGTAGTGGACCTAGTATGGACCCTTGAGGGACACCAAGTGTGAGAGGTAGCTGGCTGGAGAGTTTGCCCTGCCATAGTTCTGCCTGTTGTTTACCAGTCAGGTAGGACTGATAGGTTTTATAAAGTTCCTGATGAACAGAATTCCTTTATAGGAACCTTCTTCTAATCCTTTTGTTATTTCTTTTTCTGAAGACAAACCTACTAAACTGCTCACTTCCCTTTAGTATTGCCAGCTGATAAAGATAGCATAGCTACGGACAGATTTGGCAATCAGATATATATACTTCTGCTACTTTGTCATTTAGAGACATTAATTGTCAGATCCACATGACGCGATATGTCTTATCTCCTCTTTCTCAGCTTGGAAATGTGTTAAGTGATATGCCTGATTCTAACTGTTAGGTCTTCAGCCTTGCCGTTGTATAGTTCTGCTTCTCAGGTAGCTAGGCACTCTAAGTGCAGCTATGATGTTGCTGCTGCTTCCTGGGCAGCTGTGTCTTGGTCAGTCATTTGAAGGTGTTCTTGGCTTAGGCTCCAGTCCCATCATTAGGATGTTAAAGCTAAGCTATTATTTTTATTTATTTATTTTATTTATTTTATTTATTTATTTAACATTTGTTGACCGGGAATGTCCGACTAGGTTCCACAGAGCCTGTTTTCAGCGGAGGCCCGGGGAGAAATGCTCCAGATGCATGTCTTTGGAATGTGGGAGAAAACCGGAGTACCCAGAGGAAACCCACGCGAACACAGGGAGAACATGCAAACTCCACACAGAAGGCACCCCAGACGAGAATCGAACCGGAGAACCTCTTGGTGTGAGGCGACAACGTTAACCGCTGCACCACTGTGCCACCCTAGATTAGATTCCTCTTACACTCAGAATTTGTTTAGTTTTGTTCTGCAGACCTATTTAAAATTTTACAGGATAAAGTAGGGTTATACAAGACCTGAAACAAATATTAATTTCCCCTATTCCTAACTTCTAGAGGAATTATCTTTCTAAAGCAGGTCCTTTTCTTAGGAGGCAACAAAGGCAGCCTCAGAAGGGTAAACCCTCCTTTCCTGACAAAGCTGTTTCCCTGTGAAGGTCTTATTTCCATTCTTCTATCCAGATTACTTTCTTAAGGACTGTCCCTGTCCATTCCAGTTTGGCAGCTGATTACCAACGACCAGTGGGTTCTCTATATTATGAGTCAGGTTTACAGAATGTCATGGAAGTGTCTTTCCCATTTTGCAGGTATTCCTCAACCTCCTCCAAATCAGTTAACTCAGTTTCCTCCACTGTTTCATCTGTTTCCTCCAATCCTTTGTGATCTTTTGTATTATGGCACTATTCATTCAGTTCCTCATTGGCAGGAGGGCAGAGGCTTCTATTCTTGGATGTTCCTAGTCCCCAGTAAGGAGGGTTCTTGGAGACCAATCTTGGATCTTTCCTTTCTCAAGACCCTTCTACTGGTACCCAGTTTCAAGATGTTAACACTCTAGACTTAGTTTCTCCCTAAAGCCTTTTTGGTCTCCCTGGATTTGAAGGATGCTTATCTTCATATTTCTGTTCATCCTCTTTTCTAGAAGTTTTTGAGATTCTATTTATCTTTCTCTTTTTAAAAGTTCTTTGCTTTACTGTTTTGTCTTTCTATGGCCCTGAGTTTTTTATTAAATGTTCATCTCCTGTCATAGTATTTTGCAGACTTCATGGCATTCAGGTATTCCCTTACTGGATGACCTTCTAATTCAAGCTCCTTCACTACTTCTAGTAGTTTATTATGCATCTTTTTCACAGTCTTGGGTTCACTCTAAACCTAAAAAAGTCCGTTCTGATGCCTTCTCAAGGTTAGATTTTCTTGGGTTGCACAATTCACACACTCTCTGACAGCCTTCCTTCCTAGTTCCAAGGTTCTGTCTCTCACACATTTGTTTTAGAGCCTTCTTGCATATGACCTCTGATATTAAGAGCCCTTGGGTTCATGGTATCCAGTATTCCAGTGATTCCATATGTCAGGCTACATGCAAGGAAGTTACAGTGGTACCTCAAGGTAGTTTGGCTTCAACATTACCATTCACTAGACTTACAGATTCCTCTCTTACCTTGCCTAGGTTAAGAATTTCAGTGGTGGATCAACCAGATTTCCCTTCAGTCCAGGACTGCCTTTTCTAATTCCTCCCCCTACACAGGAATTGTATACATATGCATCAGACATGGCTTGGGGGGACTTGTAACAGTGTAATGGTTCATAGGTTTTGACCCCCTAGGGAAGTATCCGAACATGTCATTATCAGGAAGATGGGAGCCTTGATTTTGGCTTTTCAATCACTACATTATCCTGGTCTCCAGATCCACTCAGAGTGTTCACAGATGACACCATGGTCATATAGTTCATAGAATAACAAGGAGAGGCAACATATTATCATCTTTGCAAACCTCCCTAATAGCTTAGGACATTGTCATCAGATGCAATGTGTTTTTTTTCAGGCAGTCCACATTCCCTCATCAGCTTTGCAGCAGACACATTCAGCAGATCCTCAAAAATGGATGTCATGCAGGGAGGCCTTCCTAAACATGGTTCATCAGGTGGGTATTCCTCAAGTCGATCTAATTGCCCTCTGTGCCCTGAACAGACAATTCCACAAGTTTGGCTCCAGGGTACCCAACCAAATGGATGGAAAATGTATGTGATGTCTTTCTCTTGGATGGGGATGCTCCTTTATGTATTTTTCCTCCTTTTTCTTCTGCCAAAGGTCTTACACAAGATTTTGTTACATAGGCCCAAAGTAAAGGCTGGTGACTCACTTTTGGCCCAAACACCTCTGTTTTCCCTTTTTTTTTCATCTGACCAAGAGCAATCATCACAAGTTACCTCACAGGATGAACTTGCTCACTCATTCACCCTCATCTTCTCAACCAGCAGTTGACTGTTTGGGGGAAAAGGTTTTAATTCCTTTTTAGCACCATTTTTCATAGGATATGCTCAAAGTTTTACCAGATGATAGAAAACCAAATGCCTGAGTGTCTTTTGTTGCTAAATGGAAAAGATGTTCATTATGGTGCAAGAAACAGAACCAGGACCCCTTTATTGTGGATATTCACCTTTTTCTTTCCTATTTGTGTGAATTTCTCAATTCTGATCTGGCTTGCTATTCTGTTATGCCCCATTTGTCAACCATTTCTGCTTGTTTGCCTTTGGATTTGCCTCTTTCTTCTAGATTTGAGGTCAAGCAGTTTTTGAAAGGCATCCTTCATATCAGGCCTACAAGAAAGACTATTCCTCCTTCTTGGGACCTAAATTATGTTCTAGAAAAGTTGACTCAACCACTTTTGAACCTGTAGTCAGTTCTTCCTTAAAAGTTTATACCTAGAAGACTGTTCTGTTGGTAGCACTCCCTTCTGCCAGAAGGGTTTCTGAACTGCATGCTTTATGGCAGTTCCTCCTTTCTTGGTTTTCCATAAGGTCAAGATTTCTATTAGGACTAATCCTTCCTTTATGGCTAAAGTGGATAATGACTTGTCTTTAAATGACTATCAATCTTCCATTTTTTTTGCCCTCATGTCAAAATAGGGGTTAGAGGATTCTTCATTCATTGGATTTTCATAGGCAGCTCAGATTTTACCTTGACAATACAAAAGACATTAGAAACTCCTTGTGGCCTAGACAGTTTTCATTCTCACTTTTTATGGAATTAGCCAAAGAGTATTTCTGCAAGTTCCTCCAATATCTGGATTTACTCAAACAAGACAGGGGGAGTTGGCACACCTCGATTTGTATCTTCTTAAATTTCCTTCCTGCATTCAGATACTTTTAGGCACCTTGAGTATGTACTGCAGGAAATAAAGGAGGCCATAAATCCTGTTTCTAGGAAATCTTGTAATGACATCTGCAAGATTTCTTTAGTCAGTACTTACCAAATAATTAGGCCGCTGTGTGAACTGTATCACTGGTGCTCAAATATCTATATGGGTTACTAGCCTCTGGCCTTTTCATTTGACAAGGTGCATCTTGAAGTCATTTCAGTATGTCTGCCCATAGTTCCTTATTTTCCTTGATGTTTTCTTAGTAAAACAATTTCTGACAGGAGTTTTCACATGAGATTATCTTGTAAACATTTTTCATTTCCATCTGAGTCTGCACCGCTGGTGCATTTTAGGTTCTTGGGTAGAAAACTATTTTTTTTGTTTTGATTTGTAGCAAGCAGTTTTCTAGAGTATATAGAGAAAAATATTTTTTAAAGTAAAACCTGTGTGCTATAATGTATCCAGCCACCTGGTTGATGTGCCAGTAGAAGGAGTAGATTTTTTTTTTTCTGTTCATCACTTGAACTGCTGGAGGGATGAGTTCTGTTGGGACTGGCGCAGGACACTGGATGAGCCTACTATGCTTCTACACTATAGAAGGCACTGATGCTGGGAATGATTGAAGGCAAAAAAATGGACAGCAGAGGCTGTGGTGGATGGACAACATTACTGAAGTAATGAATAATAATTCTGCAAATGCTTAAAGAAGCAGTTCTTACAGACAGGCCCAGTGTGCTGAAGTCCTTGCAGTCACAAAGATTTACATTTGACTAAATGACTAAACAAAAAGAAAGGGGTTATTGCATTTAATAGTGGAGCAGACAAGAAATGAATGCAGTGGAAGGAAGACTTCTTTGGTTCTGGATGAGAGGTCTGTAGTAATTAAATGGGCCAGAGAAAAGGATTTTCTAATTACAGTGGGGACATAATGATGACAATGCCTATAGTTCTCTAATGACAGTGTCATAGGTTCATAGGTTCATAAGTAGGTACTAGGCTATCGGCCCTGGGGCCTATACAAGCCCAGCCAAAAAGGTACCCTGGCTTTTGCCACCCAAGAAAATTATTTTCCTGTGCCACTGTTGAGCAGAGCCACATAGGTGATCCCCAGGGTGAATTTCCTATTTCCCATCCAATCATCAAGATTTTTCTTGAAGAGTGCTAATGAGGAGATTTGTTTGATATAGATAGGTAGTCTGTTCCAGACTATGAGAAGTCTCTGGGACAGGAATCTATCCCTCCGGCATGTTCTGTTTATTGCGGTGACAAGGTTTACGTTCCTTGAGAGTACAGCTCGGAGGGATTGGGATTTATTTAAGTGGAGCATGTCCAACAGCTCTGGGTTTGACATAGCTTTGTATGTTAGGCAGAGATCACCACTGAGTAGGTGATATGAGATGGAGTAAAGCTGGAGTTTCTTGAGACGGTCTGCATAGGGCATCTGTTTGAGGCCGGTAATCCTCTTTGTGAGGTATTTCTGCGGCCTTTCCAGTTGTTGTAGATGTCTTGTGAGGTACATACCAAAAGGGGCATTATACTCTATAATGGGTCTAATGAGTGATGAGTAGAGGGGAACAATGATCTCTTTTTTTCTGGATGAGTCATTCGTAAGTGGTGTCTGCATTTGCTTAGGCTTTACCTGTCTTGGTATACCTTCACATCAAGGGGTTTCAAATCACTTCTTGTTTACAGTCATCTGTGAGTTTTGCTAACCAATGCCCTGGTGTATTGGCTTGTAGGTCAGAGAAATAAGTGCCAAAAAGAAGAGCACCCAGCACTATGCCTTGAGGGTCTCCACTTTAGACATTTTTTCATATGAAATGGCACCTGCAATTCTAATGACTTGTTTTGTTTGACAACCAATTTGCTGTCCACCTTACTACTTAATGATTGACATTTGAATTTGCCAAAGTGTTGAAGATGCCTGCATAGTGGAATAAATGCTTTGGCCAGTGCAGGTCTGCTCTGTGCTTTTCATAACTACAGTCAGCTGTGTGGGTTAGCATACCAAAAACAGATTACAAGACTATGAATGAAAATAAATTGATATTAAAAGATTATAAATGTAGATTTATGAGGTCAGAAAAGATATGTTGCATAGCTTTACCAATAAGGCTGGTAAGAAATGAGTCTGTAATTATCAGGGTTGTTGGATGGACCTGCCTTATTTAGGGGCATCATGGCAGCTGTTGGCAAAGCTTCAGGGACAATGTCCATTGCAAGACTCATGTTAAAAAGGTTTAACTGACATTGCAGTAGGCCATACTTTGCACTAATTATCCCATTTCTGGGTATTTCATCAGAATTTGCTGCTAGGACTTGCTTTGTAGTGAATACTTAGAATTTGTCAAAATAAGTTAGGTGTTAATTGCCTGCTAGCTGTCTTAAGATTCATAGGTATATACTAGGCTAATGACCACTAAGACCTTTATATGTCTAGCCATGCAATCCAAATGTGACCCACACATTTGATTTACATAAAGGGTGATTTGCTGACTGCCTCTGTCCATCAGAGACATAGATGCCAGATGAGGGGCGAATTTCAAATTACCCATCCATCAGTCCAAGTTGCACTTAAATAGGGTAAAGGAGGAACTCAGCTTCTCATTGATGTGGGTTTCTGTTCTAGAAAATGAGAGTTCTCTGAGAGACATATCTGCCTCTCCAATATGTTCTATTTATGTCACAAGAAAAATTTAGGTGTTTTGACTTAAGAGTTCTGATGCTGTTTATTTTGCTGATATGCAAAAGGTTCTTCAAAACAAGGTCCACTGCTTTGTATGCCAGGCAAAGTTCACATCTCAGAAGTTTGTATGATACCGAGTAAAGAAATAGGGCTTTGGGGCAATCAGCTTTGGACATTGCCTTTACTCCTTGTATTCTTTTTGTAAGGAACCTTTGTGGATGCTCCAATTGCTGCATGTGTCTGGTTAGGTACCTTCCAAAAGGGCACATTATACTCTATGATGGATCTGATGAGGGTTGAATGCAGTAGTACAATGACCTCTATGGACCTAGATGCCATGGCCTTGTTTATAACTTAAGCAAAGTAATAGGATTTTCTTACTACCTTGGAAGTTCACATCTCAGACGTTTGTATGATACCGAGTAAAGAAATAGGGTGTTGGGGCAATCAGCTTTGGACATTGCCTTTACTCCCTGCATTCTTTTTGTAAGGAACCTTTGTGAATGCTCCAATTGCTGTATGTGTCTGGTTAGGTACCTTCCGAAAGGGCACATTATACTCTACGATGGGTCTGATGAGGGTTGAATGCAGTAGTACAATGACCTCTATGGACCTAGATGCCATGGCCTTATTTAATAACTTAAGCAAAGTAATAGGATTTTCTTACTACCTTGGACACCTGTTGGTGGAAGTATGCTTTTGTTTTCATAGGTTCATAGATTAGTACTAAGCTAACTGCCCTTGCGAGCCGTTGTAAGCCTAGCCAATTATCCCTTGTGAGACTCGAACCCTGCACCTTGTGCTTGTAAGGCAAACACCTTAACCATTAGGCCACCCTCCCAACTAGCCTAGTACTAATCTAGTTGGGAGGGTGGCCTAATGGTTAACTGCCCTTGTGGGCCATTTTAAGCCCTGCCAATTACCCCATGTGAGAATCAAACTTTTAATGGCAGCTTCTGTTCTATATTCTACTAAAAACTCTACCAGTGCTGGTACTTTGTTTAGAACCCCCCTATTTCTTTCTCTTTGCCTATACTCTGATATCAGTCCATGATAAGGAAGACAATTTCTAATCTGCAGTCCAAATAAATTCTTGGCCTCTTCCGATTCTATTACCTTTCCCTCTCTAGTTATTTGTTCCCAATACCTTGGTTCATTTGCCAGTTTTCTCCAATAAATCCCAGCCCCTTTGTTGGTGCAGACTAATAAGGGTACTTTATTAGGGCTGATTTTCAAATGGCTGGGGAACTTGTTCCAGAGAATGGGAATTGTCTGAGAAACACATCTGCCTCTCCAACATGTCCTGTTTGTGTCACAAGCAAAATTTAAGTCGCTTATTCTAGTATTAAATTCAAATTAAATAATTGATGATTACTAATTAGAATTAAATTAAATTAGTTTTAAATTCAGTGTAGCCTGCTATGTTCTTGGGATTTGGAAGAGCACTGAATTTTGCCAAACCATCACTTAATAAAAGGTAGTTTGCCTTGGAATAGTTCCTAACAGTTACTGGATTTACTGGGGTGACAGAATTGATTTTGATTTCAAAGTAGACAACTTTATGGTTGGACCTTACCAGGGAGGAAGAGATATGGGGGGTGGGGGGTATGCAACTTTCTCCCATATTTATGAATATGAGGTCCAGTATGTTGGAACCTGTAGTGGGCATATTCACTGTTTGGTCAAGGGTGTTTGTGTTTACGAAGTCCAGGAATCTCTGTGTCTGTGGATCTGAGACCATGTAGGATTACCAATCTATACAGGGATAATTAAAGGCTGCCATGATTAAGGTGTTAGGTTTGTTGGTGAGAATCTCCAGTAGGTCCAAGTATGTATTGTGAGCTTCTTGAGACATGGAGGGTGACTCATCTCTGGCTGGGATGTTGTATGTAATCTTGTTTGTGCTGATCTGCACATGGAGGAACTCCAGTGCGTCATCCTGTTTGACCAACTTAGAGGTATGCTTGTTACTGATGTATATCAAGACATCTTCAAGTTTAGTCCCAGTCTGTGCAGCTACTAGTCTAAAATGTGGAAGGCACTGAAATCTTGGACTGATGGGGTACTCTCTACCACTTTAAACCATGTCTTGTTAACTTTACAGATGTCTATATTCACAAGTGTAAGGTGGGCTTGGAGGGAGTATAGTTTTATCTAGGGTCCTGGCACTGAGCAGTAACACCTTGAGGTTCAAATGAGTTGATCTTACTATGTTGGTAAGTTTGTCATTTTAGCATTGCCTAAAAATGCACTATGAGGGTGGATAAAATTTTAGCCAGAATTTGAAAGCCTAGAGGGGACATGTGCAGACCATCCCTGGCAAAGCAATATAGTCTGCCAACCATTTCCTCCCATGCTGACAAATACTGGATCCCCTTAGAATGGCACCAGGAAGACAGGCAGTAGTTAAAATTAATCATCTTTTGCTTATATTGTGGCATCATCCTCAGTGATTGTAATATACTGCTCAAAGCTAGGCTCATATCAGCCTGAGAAATATAGTCTGAGAGTTCCATAATGGCTGTCTTCATATAGTACAAGGAGGTGTGTCTCAGGTCATTTACACCTGTGAGATTATCATTGAATCATACTGGTACCTGTGGAATAATGACTTGACTGCAGGCATGATTTGGCAGATCCTGGCTCCAGCTAAGCAACTAACTGTTATCGTGTCCTTGTTCAGCCTGGTTAGAGGAGCATCAGTATACCTTACAATGGAGTCGCCTATGACAAGAGTCCTGGGAAGTGTGTTTACTTGCCTTAGGGGATTAGTGTTTGGGGCGTCATTGAGAGTGACTGTATGTATAGTCTTAGGTGTTGTTTTTCTGAGGCCCTTTGGGCTTTTTGAGACATAATTTTGCCAACGGATGGTCTAGGCAATCTGTGTTGCTTAGGAAGATTGCTTTTAAGTGCCTTAGTTTATATGTGTGTGTTGTATGCTATGTCTGGTAGATGTTTTGTGTGCAGTTGTGACAACGTGATGTGCATTTGTATATTAGAGTTTAAGCTCCAGTGTCATTGTGTAAGTACACTTCTTGTATACTTTGCCTGCTTCTTTAAGAATTAAGTGGTTGTCAGTAAACATGAGGCAATTGCTACATTGTCTCGAGATGCCCATGTCCACCAAGCTGGCTACAGAGAAGTTAGGAAATTGCATATCCATACTGTCCAATCCAGTGATTGATGTGCTACAAGGGGTGGTGTATTGGGGTTAGAATGCTATTAAGGGTGCTTTGTAGTGCAGACTAATAAGGGTGCTTTACTGAGCCAGATTATGCTAAATAGTACTAAATTCTACTAATTTTAATGTCTACACAGCATTGAATTCTCCTAAATCTGTAGATATGGCCACTCAGTACCCCACTAACTGCTGTAAGCTTGTAGGTGCACATTGTATTTGCTCTGTTTTTACTGCTTTATGAGATACAGTTTTATGGACTGTTGTATATGGAAAATTTGCTTGCTAGGTATTTGTTACTGTGCAGGGCACTGCTAGCCCCTGCTGCATTGTGAGCACCTTTGCGCAAATGCGCTGAATTTATAGCAGCACAGAAAAAACTGAAAATTAACTAATGAGATCTCTGGCCTTATAAAATGACTACACTATGAACCCTTTTGTGTGTTTCCCAACTCAGATAGATGAGGCAAATGCCACCTGCCACAAGATGAATAAATCCAGTCCTTCCTAATGTAAAAAGACAGTAAAAGAGACCCAAAAGTGCAATGCTACCACAGACTAGTTAAACAACTAGCTGTAAATCCCTTTTTGAGAGTGATTTCATCACAGTCTTACAGCAGTAACAATAAAAGCAGAAAACAGTAGCGACTACTCAAAATAACTTAAGCAAGTGTGATTTAGCAATCAGAAGTGCTTAGCTTTGACCATATGGCACTGGGTTCAAGGAAAATACTTCTGGAACACAGGTTGGACATCAAGCTTTACTAAGCTCCAGGAAAATGAGCAGGAGTTAATATTTACTAAAGGAGGTTTCCATGAGCAATACTGGTTTGCTGGGTGGGCACTCAGTATCATGGATCTATGGAACACAATAGGGGGAAGTGTACAACAGCTTATACAACAGACTATCGTTAGGGTTACCATATTTGTTTGTATGTAAAATGGGACAAAAAAATCTGTGCTGCTACCAGCACATATTATTCCATCCTGTTAGGGCTGAAGAGCAAAATGCGGAACATCAAGCAGTTACGCACTGAACAGAGCTCCACTTTTTGATTGGCTTGTATACCGGTATACGAGCCAAGCAAAACTTTGCACAGTGGACCCACTTCCGATTCAATGCGGAACATCAAGCAGTTCCACATTGAACAGAGCTCCACTTTTTGATTGGCTCGTATACTGGTATACGAGCCAATCAAAACCTCGCACAGCGGACCCTCTTCTGTTCAATGCGGAAGATCAAACAGTTCCAGATTGAACAGAGCTCCGCTTTTTGATTGGCTCGTATACCGGTATACGAGCCAATCAAAAATGTGCACAGCGGACCCTCTTCTGTTCAATGCGGAACATCAAGCTGTTCCGCATTGAACAGAGCTCCTCTTTTTGATTGGCTCGTATACCGGTATATGAGCCAATCAAAAACGCGCACAGTGGACCCTCTTCTGTGCAATGCAGAACATCAACCAGTCCCGCATTGAACAGAGCTCCATTTTTTGATCGGCTCGTATACCAGTATATGAGCCAATCAAAAAAAAAAAAAACAAAGCGGAGGAAAGACTCCAAAATAGGGATGTCTGTTTTTTGAAAATTCAGTGATTTGTATGGGTTTTAAAACCCAGACAAATTGCAGAATTTTCAAAAACTGCCCGGACAGGAGCCCAAAAAATAGGACATGTCCGGGGAAACCCGGACGTATGGTAACCTTAACTATAGTAGTGAAAGAGAGGAGGGAAGGACTTTGGAAATTAGATTACTATAATGGATGGAGACCTAATGCCTCAGTGGGGGAGGGGAAGCAAAGGCGACAGAATACAGCTTTAAGCAGGTAAAAGATAATTAGACTACAAAACTGCAAGAGCAAAACTGGAATATCAATACTGTGAAAGCATTGAAGCACAAATTATGGAGCTAAAAAAAACAATACTCTTGCTACTGAAACTCTGCTACAGTTTAAGGTACCCATTAACTTGTTTGATAATCACTAGAGCTGGTCAATGAAAACACTTGAGGTAGAAAGACCTCGTTAGCTGCTAATAAATTAAAATAAGAAAAGTGGAATGAAATAAAAATTAACCCGTTTCACTCAAAGAACTGTGAGGCAGCAGAGAGTGTGAAGACAACAGGAAAATGAATGATAGTCTATTGGCTAGTGTGCTGAGAAAAAGGGCAGTCAGAGAAGGGAGAAGGGATGACAAGAGACCAGGAGAGAGCATGAAGCTTGAAAATATAGTAGGAAAGTGTAGAGGATAGAAAAAAAAGAGCACAGGGGATCAAAAGATAGCAGACAATTAAGGTAAAGGCACGATGAAGAAGAGAGAATGGATAGGCAGTAAAAGGAAAAGAACAGAGAATTGGAAGAAAAAGTAGATGGTCAGAAGCACACAACTCTGATGAATGATGAAAAGGAGGAACATCTAGAGGTGTGACCATTGAATGCGGACTGTGGAGTCAGAGGAGAGAGGATAACATCAGTGGAGAAGAAAGTATGTCAGAAGGAAAAGTAGGATGAGGAAGATGTGGCAGAGTGGCATAAAAGCATGCACAACTTTGGGTAGGGCTTTAAGAAAGTTCTGGAAGGCAGACAAGACTTGTAGGTGCATTTGAATAGGACAGAGATAGTCTATATTTTCTAATTAACTTGTATTGTTACTTTGTAAATCAAGCAGTTATATATTTCAGACTGACTGAAAAATGTGGTTTAATTCAGCTCTGGCTCAAACAATCACAGTGTAAATGCAAGAAAGAGACAGAAGAAATGCAAACAGTGTGAGAATACTAAAAGGAAAAGTTGAAAAAGAAATTTCAAAATAGTCAATACATCGGATGACACATTAAACCAATGTTCCATCTACCTCAGTAGGTGGTAGCACAGGTGGATGTAAAAGATCCCACAGCACTTACTGAAAATAATTGAGGTTACTTTATTTATCTATACAAGTTTCTCTGTGTCCTGGCCAAATTTCCATAGTAGAATTAATACTACCTTTGGGTCTCCCGTGAAATGCCTTTTTAAGTATCTAGCAAAGTGAAGAGGGTGGAAAAAAAGTGGCCAGGCTGTATAACGGTTAGAGAGAAAGATCACAGGAGACAAGAAGAATTGATATTACTGAATTAATAGTTTTCATTTGATGTGAATAGAAGTTTGGAAGGTATTAATGAGCTGTATCTTGTTATGTACAGGGTTTGATTCCCTTCACCTTCATTTTTCTACTATGCGACTCACCAGACTCTGCTCTTGAGTTGCCCTTGAAATGTGGCAGTTGTGGTAATTGGGTTTACCCAGTCAACAAATAAATAAAATACAGTAACATTAAGTCATTCCACAAAGGGGAAAGGGCACAGTGGAAAAACAGTTGACAAAAACTAGAAAAGAGGTATGCAAAACAGAAATTAAATTTTCAGCCGTGTCTTAGAATAATATAGAAGAAATAGATGGCATGCCTCCCAAAGCCCTCAGGAATGTGACTGTTGTTTTGGTAGATCTTTTGCCAGAAATCTTTAGTAGTTTCCTGGCCATTTCAAAAGAACACTTACCATCTACTGTCTTACTTACCTCCGGAGGTGAATAAGGCTCTCTTTTGAAATGTCGGCACTTGGAATGCAGAGTGCTGTCAAGCCAAAAAAAAAAACAAAAAAACACACGGAAAACCCAGGAAAAGAGCAAATCTCGAAGATTGCTCTTCTCTTATAAACTGTTTTTTTGCAGGGGGGGGGCAAGCCCCATTGCACTCCCTCACACCCCTCAGAATGTATACCAACTTCAATATCACCATACCTCAGAGAAAAGGGAACAGTCTGAGAAGTGGCTGTCTCTGACTTAATATATGTGAGACCATTTATCGGCCATTCAGTTTCCATGTTTTGGAGCATGTCTAGACATTCAAATGGTTACTGGTGTATAATATATGTATTTGATCATCTTATGCAGTGACTATCTTCTTTCTCTCAGATGTATTGATTTCTAACATTTTACTGAAATTTAGAGAGACATCTCTACATCAAAAAGAAATATTAGCTTTTCTTTCTTAAAATACCATTAACATTTTTTTAAATATTTTTTTATCATTTGAAGAATTCCTATCCTCTTTTGTTTTGGAAACTGATTTCAGGCTACTTTTTTCCCTTCCAAGCAGATGATGAATGCTGCAGTGGTAAAGGATAGTAAGTAGGAGAATCCACTCCTTGCAATCTTCTATCAATTCAGATTTCAAAAGAGCAGAGGGCAAGTACCAAAACTCCTTATCAGGACTACCGATGTATCTCTGTTTAGGTCTCTGCTTATTTAGGAAAGGAACATGTTGGGTGCAGTAATTAGTGTGGCAAAAGGCCATGCCACTTCCTGCTTATTGGTTATACAGATAAAACTTGACAGTAAACTGTGTTTTCCAGCACTATGATCAGTTGGGCAGTGTGGTTATAATTATAATTATATCATTAGATAATAATGTTTTCCTAAATTAAGTTTGTATAATCAATAATTGATTTAAACCAGTCAATACATAATATTCTGCAGGATAAGCATACTTGCTAATTCAGATGATTTAAAGAGTCTATATTTTCTTCTGATTTCAAAATCTAACCTAATTCCACACATTTAAGCAATCTTTGTTTTCTCTTGTGGTTAAGAACAATCAAACTGCTGAATGTACAGAAAGGAATAATTTGTAACACAAAAAGATCCCATCAGCACAGCAGTGAATCATATTGACTCAGCTGCCTTCAGAAGGCTGGCGTTCGCTTCACAATATTGTACATACAGTATTAAAATAGAAAAGATTCATAAGTCACTGTATAACTTGCATACAATGTGCTCTGAAATTATGTACCTGACAAGTATAATGCTGTCAACAATGTCTGCCTGCACAGTACACTGAAATGACCTCTCCAGTATAATTTATTTATTTATGGACTGGAAACTAGGATGTGTGTTTAGGCAAATGACCAGTTTCTCTAGAGACCTAGGGAAAAACAGCTTCACACGGATAACAGTAGAAATATTATCATGACAATACATTGAGGATGAAGTTGGCAGAACAGTTTGCAAGCAGAATATGTACAGTTTTTAGAGGGAGTATACAGTGCATTATAATAATTATTTGCAAATTCATTACATGAAATCGTATTCTGTTACCCAGATTCATCATGCAGACAAACCCAAATCAGCAAGTAAATTAAATGAAGTGGAAAGCTGGGTGAACAAAGCCTAGAGTTGGTCAGTGGTATGTGATCAATATGTGATGGCTAACACAAATCATAACAAGTCTAAGAGCTGTTCTATGTGAGGTTAGATGGCAGGAATCGGTGTTTCTTAGGCCTAATTATACTGTGTGTAATGCATAACACAGTCAGGTACAACTAAAAGAGCAGGATACGGTTTTGTAATAAAGCAGCAATTCATATTGAGGTTTTGCTAGTTCAGTGGACAGAAGGGAGGGATAAGAGAAAAAAGAATGACATGATTTGGAAAGTTAGGAAGGGGAGTGAATAAAAGGATAACAACAAAGAGCAAGAAAGCTTATAGAATCAGCAGGCTGAAGAGCTGAGTAGAAAAGAAAAAAGGAAATTTGGTCAGGGCCGGCCTTATGCATAGGCAAACTAGGAAGCCTCCTAGAGTGCCATGCGTTTAAGAGGCTTTTTCCATATTGATTTATTTATTTTTAGAACTACAAAAACATTTTCTTGCTCTAAAACATAAGTAAATCAAGTGTTTTTAAAACAAAACATGCCCACATTGTGATGGGTGCCCCAGAGGTGAGGTATTCTTCTAGAATTGCCCTTTTAAGTTAAGCCAAGTCACTTAATGTTAGAGTTGCATGTTGTGTGGTCACAGACCAGAGATCTCACAACGTTCAAATATAGGCACAAAGCCAAGCTTTAGTCAGTTCAAGTATGATGAATATTGACTTGACTGACAATAGTGGACAATGATTTATAAGAAAGTTGACCATTTTTTGAGAGATGGGCCAAACATATAAAATCAAATCAGAGATATTCTACAGAATTCTGGACTTTTGAGAGACTGAATAATGAAGCAGTAGTGAAGGTGAAATAATTGTTAAATATTATTTTTACAATTATGTTGGCAGTGACCAGCCAGATGTTTTCGGCAATATTTCAGGCTTTGTGATTTGTGTGGAACAAGTTGAAATACTTTAATGTTGGCAACATGTTTATGTGGAGATGTAATATTATATTACATAGCTGTCAGATATTGTGGCTATAGCTGCTGAGTGAGGCAGGGGGGGTTAGGTGGGTGAATGTAACTGACCCTCCTGTTGGCTTATTTCAAACAGTTACTATCTGGCTTTCTAGGACTACAGTGCATTTGTGAGAGGAAAGATGGACTACTTCACTGGATATCTCATATGCATTTATAGACTAGGTATAATTGATGGGGATTTTTTTGCTGAGGAAAATGACTAGCTGCCTGCTGTTTTTTTTTTTTTTTTTGCTTATTATTCTGGATTGTCAATACTAATGTGATTTGTGTGAAGTAATGTGCAATATTTTAATGTATGGCAACTGCATGGAACAAAGCTAGGTTATAGTCACTGTATGGTTGTTATGAGGACAGTTTGGCCATTATTTTTTTAATTTCCTAACAAACCAGAGGGGTGCACAGTGTCACTTTACTTTGTAAAGAAGTATTGTACTGTGCAGAAGTAACAAGATGAAAACATTATTATTATTATTATTATTATTAACATTATTGTAATCATTATTTCCCTTTTCCTCACAATCAAATATCTGATGCGTATACAGGTGGCCATCCTCTGGGGGATAGTAAAGAATCATGCTTTTATTATACTTTTTTTTTCAGTTTTGTCCTAATCTGACATCAAAAGTTTACACAGAAGGTAGATGTCTTTTGGGGGTAGGGGGTTAGGAGGCATACTGTTTATACCTGTGACAACAGTAGCTTGAAATATACAGCAATAATGGAGATTTGGAGAATTCTGAGCAGTGTGTAAGTGTTGGTCAAGAATGTAGTACCAGTTTTTCTTACACAAATACAGATGCCAGTATAATATATGCATGAAGATTTTTCCTTTTTTATTTATTCACTTAAAAATTAATAGAACAACAGGTTTTCTGTTGATGTCCTTATTCTTGCTGGTATTTTTCTTTAATTGTTATTAGACATGATAGAAACTCTTATTTTATTTGTAACAAATTTTCTTGCATCTTAACTGGTGTAAGTATATTTCAGTTCATTGTTAAGCGTAAGCATCAGCGTTCAGAATCCTCTGTAGTATTTTTTTTTAAATAAATAGTTTTGGTCCTCCATGAGACATCATGTAACTGTCCCATTCCCCAGTGCCCTGTGTCCACACTGGGTCTACCAACTTTATCTCCTACCTCAGTACTTACTCTGATACTGCTAAGGCTGGTTTTGGACCCTAAGGACATTCAGGGAGGCTTAGCCATCTCCACTTCCATCCTGGGAGAAGAATTTTTTTATTCATTTGTCCTACCCCCTTCCTTGTCCCACATATTTTGTTTATTGATTGTGTCTGAGGGCAACTTCCCTCTTTGAATCTTGCCTACCCTAAGGGAGTGTCATCAGTAAACACCCACCCACTTGGGACAGACATGCCCATGCCTACTTGCCACTCTGTCAGTCAGCTGGGTTATTAATTGAACCCAGGTCATCTGGGCTATAGTTAGGGCTTTATCCCTCTACAGCACTGGAGAGGCCCACCTTTGTATACATTTGGGCGCTATCTGAGATTCCTTTATTTGTGCTACAGATAATTTAAACTATATTTCACTTATACTTACAGACTTAGCTATTTTTATTGGATTTTAGAAATTTCTGCTGTTAGGAATAGGAAAAGATTATGTCTGGTTATACTTTGTGATTTTAGTCAAGCATACATGCTTATAAGCCACATCATTTTTGGTCTTAAACATTGCCTAAGCACAGTTGTTTGCCTACCACCAGCATTCATCCCTGTACAGAATTCAGGCTTAAAGAAGTGAAGATAATCTGAAATGATACGTGATGTGTATCAGTATCTCTTGTTAACTACCACAAAATCTGTGCAAATGTGAAACCCTTGTTGATATCTTACATGGAATTTTCAAACATTTGGAGAAATTCTGGATAAGGAAATCAGAGCAGGGAAACTGGGTGAATCTAAATGTTGTATCTTATAATTATAGTGATCTCTCCATGATGCTGTAGTGATACATTAAGTGTGTTATACAACTGCACTTTCTCAAGAAGTTGTGTATGCATTACACCACCTGTTAAATCTGAGATACTGTTTACAGTTTCATGATAGGTGTTTTCTGAACAGTGCCTTAAAATCTTGTTTCTTGTTTACCAAATTACTGTCTTCTGCAATCTTAGAGTTAAACAAATGACCCTGAAATGTTTTTAAGAACTTATTCTGAATATTTTCTGAATATACATAGAAATTAATTTTTCCCATAGAACAGCAGTCCTCTAAAGTTATGTATTCTATAGCAAAAATTGGGTTTACTATGATTATTTATGGCTCGTTAACCACTTGTCCTATATGGACAGACTAAAAAAAACTCCAACTATTCTCTGTCCCATATCGCCTAGTCAGAGGTGATCTCTACTTGACTTACAAAGCCATGTCTGACCCAGCTCTGTCAGAAATGCTACATCTAAAGAAATCCCAATCCCTCAGCACCACATGCTCCAGAGACCTCGACCTCATTACCACAATTAACAGAACATGCTGGAGGGACATGTTCATAACCCAGAGACTGCCCATGCTATGGAACAGACTTCCCATACATGTCAAGCAGAGCACCTCGCTGACCCTCTTCAAGAGAAATCTTGATGAGTGGATGGGTAACAGAAAATTTACCCCGGGGATAAATCTAATGGCTCTACTCGACAGAGGCACTGGGAACTAAAGTCAGGTAGCACAATGCCAGGGTAATCCTATGGCTAGGCTTGTAAAAGCCCCAGGGCCATTAGCCTAGTACACACATATGAACCTATGAACACATGACTATTTAAAACCCAAATCAGCATAACTATTGATATATTGTCGGAAGCACTTCAACAGTGGCAAAATAGAAAAATAGTTTTCTTGGAGTGGTAGAAACCCCCATGTATTCACTGATGTGGGAGAAATTGCTTACCTTGCTGAAGTACACAAACACACAAATACATATGAAGTCTGGGATCATACATAAAATGCATACCTCTCAACTTCTTAGATCAAGAAATCTGGACAAAGACATAAATAATGGGGCGGGGTCAAAGTCCCCAAAATAGGCACAATGTTTAAATATTGCTCTTACAAACTAAAAAAGTTGATAGAATAACAGGTTTTTCATTACCATGAATTTTCTGAAGGGTATGAAGTCTGAAACTCAAATGTCTGTCATTATTTTCTGACTTCAGTCTTTAATGAATTGGCAGTGATTTACCAGAAAACCACAATTTTATGAAAAACAGACCAACATATAAGCAAAGGTGTGGATATTCTGCAAATATCTGTACAGTTGAGAGGTAGGGAGTGAAAATGCAACATTCCCCTCTTCACTCCTGTCCAAGTCTAACCACCATGGAAAGGTGCCTGCAGTCTTTCATTGAGCATTTTGAGAGCTGATCAACTGTCCATCATCCAATAGTAAGGCTTCCTATAATTTCTATGTGTACTTTGTTACCTGAAAGTTAGGTAAAGAAACAAACAAAAACAAGAAAGTAAGGGGTAGTTAGAGCAGTTATATGCTATCAGATGTTATGGAATGAAAAAGCTTGAGAAACCCAGTTACATTGTCAAACTTACACCTAAACTGCTCAATATATATTTATGACAAATATAAAAGTGTACCCGACAGTGTGTGCATGCATGCATGGATACATACATATGTAGTTCTGTGATTATAGCATAATCATATTACTAAAGACCAACCCCGGGATTCATGAAGCTTGGCGCAAGGCCGGCATTAGGCTTGCACTGACCGTGCGGCGTGTAGATGGCGCAGTAGCGCCAAATGCATATTAATGAAGGCGCACTGTCTCCACAGCCACGTGCATAGGAAACGAGCGCGAGTGCATAGGGCATGTCAAAGTGCCACACGGAGGCGTGGAAATGTCAGCTGTCGACATGCAACCTAAAATGCTTGCATATAACAATTTGCCTGCAATAGTAATCACATCTGTCAGTGTCTGTGGATACTGAAACGTATGCAAAGCATGCAAGACAGTCCCTGCGAACACAAAATTAAGAAGCAAACACAAATGCACGGTAGGGAATAACGAGTCCCCATCCCTCGAACAAATGACATTGAAAACCGTGTGCCTGTATTCCAATGCAGTGTAGATAGTTATACCAAGTGGAAGTGAAACGCATCATGTTAGCACGCTGCCAATAGCTACATCCAGGCCAATGGTCAGGGTCACCAGCTGTCCCACATTGTGAGGGAGAGTACACAGCTGGGCAGATGTGTCCAAAACAAAACCATGATAAATGTAAATATCTAGTGACTGTATGACAGAATTATACCCAAAACGCATGTAATACTCACATACAATAGGTATGTCCATATGTAACATACCACATGTGACAAGAAATAGAATAAGTAAGAAAACGAAACAGAAGGAGCATATAAACTGCTACAACAATAAGCTAACATGTAGGCAGAAAGGAAAAGTATTATCCGTAGTGTTGACCGTGGGTATGTGTTGCCCAGTACAATCAGATATGTGTCCAGAATATATCCCATCCTGGACATATGAAAAGGTGGCACCCTACCAATGATCATAGCAGTCGGCCAAAATCCGCACATATGCGGTCCAAGCCGTACTTGTCAGGATGTGTCACAGTTGAACAGGTATTACCCGGGTGTACTAACCATGTCATGAAAGTTAAGTATGGGCGTGTACCTATGTGCGTGATGTACAGCATGTGGAAGGTGAAACATGCCAGGGTAGTCCACACAACCATACATGTACCTGACATATGTAGTGTATGCAATGTGTTACCTTGACCATGTCATGGGCCATCAACCAAAGCAGTGATGGATGGAGTGTCAGGAATATGTGTGTGGGGGGGATGGGTAATGGTATAATCCTCAAAGGCGAGACTGTGTTGTATGCAGAATAGGTGAATTGGAGGTGTACGAGGGAGCAGTGGGTGAATCAGAAAGAAACACAAAGAACAAGTATATACATCTGCAATACAACCTGACAGGCCATACTGTAGAACACAATCACACAAACATAGGAATATTAAAATGTGCAATACAAATGTACAGAAACGTCACCAGCACATACCCACAGAATGGCCCTGATGGAACCAGCCCATTCAAATGCAACACACCTGGATGCATAATTGAATAGCCATCATCCCCTCCACAGCACACAACCCGCCCCCATAGCTGAACGTCCACCAAATCCAGCCATGCTCGGCCTACTAGTTTGGCACAGCCACATCTACACATAGTGACCACTACTCATATGTAGTAGGCAGTGTCACCCTAGGCAGTGTCAGGATTGCAAACTATGTATCCCTTGCATGTAAAACCCCCCAACACATTTTTGTAAAGCCAAAAGAATGGTCGGTATTAGTCTTGTTAAATTTTTGGATATCCCTCATGGGATAAGTAACTTGTGTAAACATCAGAATGTGTATCAAGACACAATGTCCAGTCCTGTAGACATCTGGACACAAGTTGAATGTGCAGTAGTGGTGCAGGAGACTGTCCAGCCCTAGACGGTCATGCAGAACCTACTACCCAGGATCAAACACCTGCCAATGATGCACGTGTTCCCACATGAATAATCGAGAGAATACATTGTACACATTCACATAGTGGCACTTGGAAATAGGGTGATGACGGCACTGACGTAAACAGGGTACCCCCTGATCCACTGTGTGAGGGACAGTCACTGTTTGGGTAGGTGTGTCCTGACCAACAATGATACAATGCCAAATGTCCTGTGATTGTAGGAAATAACTATGTACCATACTGTATGTAACATTTACCTAAAGCAGTCATGTCAGGATAGAAAATGCGTAATTCGTACAAGAAAAAGACTAACAACTAAAGTGCTAAAGGTATAGGCTCTCAGCTAGGAAAATAATGAATGTTCTAAACCCGCACTGACCGTGGGTATGTGTTGGCCTAAACAATCTGGTGTCCCCAAAATATATCCCATCCTGTACATATGACAATGTGGAAACCCTACCAATGGTTAGAGCATTCGCACAATAACTGGCCAGCCTCTTAATCACTCACAAAGCCAGTGACCTTTGGAGGAAAGGTGTTGAATGAGAATGACTAATGACAACAATTAAGAGTAATAGATGCATTTAACTGCATAAAATAAGTAGCAATACCAATCTGTCAACACGTTGCAAGTTAATAGTACTAATATTGTAGAAGTGTCCGTGATTGTCCCTGATTTGTCATAGCCTTGTCCCTGTCACTGTAGAAATTAGTCCCGGAGTGTCATAGAGGTCCGTACACATATGTACACCAACCAGCTGTCACATTTGTTGACAGGACTATTGTATACCTGTAATGAATTTATAACTGATGTCCATAATAATATTTATCATATATATGAATGAATGAAATAGTCAAATGTGAAGAGAAACACCAGTGGAACCCCCCCCCCCCCCTGTATTATGTAGTGGAATCACTCCCCACCCTATATTATGTAGTGCTGACCTAATAATGTGGTCAGAGGTGCCCAAACACCTACGTCTGTAAACACAGGTAGAATGTTAAAATCGGGACTAACTCTGTCCATGAACTACATCTGAAATATCCTTGGAGTGAGTAGACATGCAGCACGGGTCCAGAGCAGTAGGAAATAGGGAATGTCAGAAATGTAGTACTGCAGTTTTCCCAGCAGGAGAATGGATGCCTGCTGTGTAAGTGAAGTGGTGAGGCTTATGTTATAGTAGCTATGAACCATGGGTATACATATAAATGAGGCAGAACAACAATAGTGTAGTGGTTAGAGCATCCACCTAACGTAAAGGCATTCCTGGTTCAAGTACGACTATAGAACATATTAATTTATTGTGTAGTGAATGCCTCTGTGCTGTAAAGCCAACATTTAAACATGTAAAGGTGAAAGCACGTCTTGCATGGGGCCGTAAACCGGATTCCATCAATCAAAGTGGTACTGTCATAAGGAATAAGGCACATGTAATCACAAAGAAGTGGCAGTAAACATATGTAACTCACAATAAGTAGATGCAAGTGTGCCTGTGCAGGTGTAAGCAGCTTGTAGCATAGCAAATGTATGTTGTCTTGTACAGCTGTAACTTATATATATATATATATATATATATATATATATATATATATATATACACATATAGATAGATGTGTGTATAGATAAGTATCCACAGACATAAAAGAAATATGCAATTTTATATATATATATATATATATATATATATATATATATATATATATATATATATCTATATAAGAATGAACACTGAAAGACGAAAGCAAACATAAGGGCTGTGAAGAGAATCTAGAGCAAGTAAGGTATTATAAAGTGCTCGCAGTGTATGTCAGATAAAGCTGCGCAAGAGTGAGTACAGCACCGCTATGCATGCCAGAGGCAGGGTTATACCAGTGGCCATAACATCGTTGACATGCTACATCAACATTATACACAGACGGAATGTAGTTCATGTTGTGACCACCTACACTTGTAACCCGCAAATCGTTCATAATCCATAACACCAGGAAAGGCACGTATGTGCAAATATGAATGGAGGGAGACCCTGTGAATACACGAGGCGGTACAAAATGTGTGTAGGGCCCCAACGCTCTGGAGAGGGCAATGTGTAAAGGTGTGTCATGGCTGCGATATCAGGTGGATAATGGCTGTTATGCGTTGAAACTCAACATGGGTGTGCTGTAGAAACTATGGATATGCGATTATGGACACAGGAGTGCTAGGGTATGTTGCGCCGGTTGCAATGGAGCAGCCCATGGAGGTCAGCTAGTACATAGGTGCGATTCCCAGATAGAGCGTCGTCTGCACGGAGACATGCGTGAATGGGCGTACCGTCGTCTGAGGTTGTGCATCAGGGCTGGCAGCCTGGAACGTAAAACCTATCTGCCAACCATGAGCGGAACGGAGTTCTGCTGTGACAACCCCAAACCGGGAAAAGCAGAAAGACACAACTACATGCAGACATCAATATGTTGACGTACAATCTCTGTAACACAAGCACTCATTCTATTAACATTAATAATATGAATGTGCACAGAAACAAACACAGTAGCAGGAATAATAGGCTACGCATACGAGTAATAGTTCGAATGACACTGTATCACATCACACTTATCAGCAGTACCCCAGACATGAAAACCGTGCGACATCTGTCCGCTGTATAACGTGCAGTATAATGATCACAAGTTCACTGGAGTGAAGTGTCGGTGTCATAATGACTAAGGCAATAGTATGCTGTTGAAGCAGAGATAAAACCCAATACGCATGTGTAAGTGTCTAGGAAATGTATTGGTTAACGGACACACAGATGTATATATAGATAAAAATATATATACATATAGATATATATATTGATATACACACATATATATATATATATATATATATATATATATATATATATATATATATATATATATATATATATATATATATATATATATATATATATATATATATATATATATATATATATATACACACAAAGATATATATATATATATATATATATATATATATATATATATATACACACAAATATATATACACATATATATATATATATATATATATATATATATATATATATATATATATATATATATATATATATATATATATAGATAGATATATATTCACATACAACAGGTATTGATATATACTCATACACACAAAACAAATATATATGTCATTGTAGATATATACATGTACATAACTAGGTTACTTTACAGCAATTAGGGTTAACATATGTTCAGACCGGGCATATGTTACTGGGAGGTCCAATAAATAAACGTTTTACCTCCCACACTGCCCAGTTAGGCCGGTCAGACATACAGACACGCAATAAAGGTAAATACACTGCTGCTTTCCAAACCACCAGTAGGAAAGTACCAGTGGGAGAGATCTGCAAGGTCTACACTTTAAACATGGATAACGGGGTCCCTTGCGGGACACCAAAAATTCACTATACAGGCAACTTGTAGTGATTGACACAAGCAGGATGTAGCTGTACACGGAACAGTAGGTTGTGCAAGTGTAATAACACATGGGTTGACAAAACGTACGACATGTGTCCCGAGACGGGGAGACTGGGCAATGTGTAGGGGTGTGCTCATACCCCAGCTGCGCTCACAGTAAGTAGTTCTCATGAGTGCTGTAGAGGGGTGACAGGTAGGTGAACCATGGGTATGCAATAATGGGCTTAAGTGTGCAGGTGCTGGTTGGCAGAGATGTAGTAGGCCCGCCCAGTGGAAGTCATTAATATTACTATGTGGGCATAGTAGATGCCTATACCCCCCATACCTGAAGAGCACATCTACCAGATAGTCTGTAAACCATCGGGGGAATACATAGGGTCCATATCAGTGCCGTGTACCCGATTAGCATGGACGTCCATAGTTATGAATCAGAATGTAACAAAGTCCAACTAAACACTTCCAGAACTAGTGATATTAGGTGGACAGGTGGCAGAATACAGGTAATGACAGATGACAACATGTATGAGTCATAAACAGCATGTACCTCGACAAATGTGAATGAATACATATGCTCTGTGACTATCAATGTGTATGGTTAATAGAACCAATCATCTAAATGTGTCCCACAGGGTGTTATGCAGTGTTCCTGATACAGTGATCATTCTCCCCCATTGGTATGTGAGGTCTGCTAGTGACGATAAAGTGCATAATTTGCTGACCACCTTAGGTAGATGATAGTATAATAGATGAGGTTTACCACCCGTATGACTTTGAGGGACACACCCGTCTGGGCAGTTGTGTCCTGCAAAATGAATGTTATGGTGCATGGCCTGTGAGTTTGGGAAAGGAGGCCATATATTGTGTGCAGTGGTGTCAGAAATTAATATGTTGTATCAGAAACAGCTACATGTAATAGGAAACAGTATTAACAATTATAATGCTACAAGAATAACCTTAACGTATGCAAACCGTTGAGGTAGTCAGTTTACTACTGGCTGTGGGTATGTGCAGAACATACCTACAGCCATGCATAGTACAGAAATATACATATCAGCACAAATCAAAGCGTAGTCTAGCAGCAGTTAAGTTGCTAATGCTACATCATATAACATATTGACGTGTCAGGTATACAAGACCTGTAACAAGCAACTATTACAGACACATAGAATATGAGAATGTCCCCTAATCAGGACAGTTGCAATGGTTAGAGTATTGTCACATGACATATGCCTAATGAGGGACTGTCCCATGCAAAGTGGGAAAGGTGTTACTCCTACAGTCTCCCGTCGTGAAATCTGAAAGGTGGAAAACGTACAGTAGGTATGCGGTAGCATGACCCGGCAGACAGCTGCGTTAACAAAATAACATTCACATGTCAGCATTGCAGACTATTGGTTTCCATGTATCAGGCAGATGGGAGCAGATCGTATGAGGAACATGCATATAATATGATTATGTCACTGGACAGGCTGCAGAGTCCGTACAGTCGAATGCCTGCCGTCGACAAATGGTTAGACATACCCGATACTGTAGTCATGTAGTCTGATGTAATACGCATCACAAGGGATCACACACACACAGCATGAGTGACAAATGTAATCACAAATGGCGAGCGGGCGGGTGTAAGCGTGTTTGTCGACCAGTACGCCAGTAGTGCACTGTCAAAGAAATGTGGAGTCTGAATGGGTATAAGGTGCTGTAACCAGAGGTCAGCAGTGCTTAACACTGTGCAAACCCATGCACAACTGCTCACACCTGCTGGAATGTGCCTTACCCACTCCGTATCCAAAGGCGTCATTCTGTCCGCAAACAAAGAACCGTCCTATTCACATGTTGGTAGCAGTACCCTGTGCATATAGCTCATGTGAATTAACAATACACCATGGCATATGTACAGACAATAGACCACACACACACCATACAGCACAGTCATCCAACAGTATAGCAATGTACTGGCAGATATGTCCGGACCACTGGTGTTTGCAGGCCTGGCCGTCCTGTGTATCAGTGTGTGAGCATGCCCAGTATGACTGTTACGCATGTTGTCGACCAACATTACCATCATACCGTCATGTGTGTGAGCATGCCAAGTATGGTCAGCTGCATCACATGTGTCACACATCCACATAGTCAGTACTGTGTTGCCGACCCCACCGTTCTACACAGACAGGTGTCATGCCGTATCTGCAGGGTAGCTAATGGTCATGTGGCATTGACAGTTGCTACATGTCTGCATAGCGTGGGGGACATCCAACTGCATCCACAGTCCTACACAGCACCGGGGGTGACGCACATGACTCTCACATGTGTACATTGGACGGGGGGCACAGCTGACAGTTGTACACATCTGCCACTACTGTACTGGTATGCCAGGTACTCCATGTCAGAGTGTGGACCTACCAAAATTGCTGTTTGGAGGGATACCAGTGTACGTCGGATCCCAGCTTTAAATACCAGCATAGTGGTGTTGGACGTCCTAGCTTTCACAACCTACATCAAACTGCCTGGCCTGCTGTAATCTGTGTGCATCTCTGGGGGTTGGGGTCATTCATTGGGCATATCCATAGGCCATTGTATATCATTTGTCTGTATTGGTCCACACCTGTCCAGCTGCATGGAACGTGTGTGGGCTGTATGGACACACATGATGTTCGGCCCATAATCTGCAGTGGGTTAGGACACCCTGTGTACTACTGGCTACGATTGTGACCCCGTATGTGCTACAGATGTCATTGTGCCACTATGGACGTGTATTGTCTGCTGCCCTAACATTCGGCCACCAAAGTCTCTTGTATGCTCACATACATACCATAGCAATGGGTAAAGACACATTCTAATACAACTGCCGATTGTTAGGTCGATAGACGTACCCTGGTGGTGTTCTGGACCTGAGGACGGTGCTGGAGGGCTGCCTATGTCAGATGCACACAGTGCACCTCCTATACATGGCCGAGCACAGGTAGTGTAATGTTTGGCATCCATTGTACTGTGTGCGGGTCAGAGAGGGTGAAATCCCTGGGTACCTACTGTGTCAGTGCATATGCCTTGTGTTGCCTCTTTGCCAAGGGCAGGTCATACTGTGCACGGCCCTGTCGCCAACTGGGCCCTGTTCAGGTAGTTCCATCGCCAAGTCACACTGTGCCTGTACAGGCCTTGGCAGTGGTGTTGGGCCGTGTGGCCCTGCCCCATGCTGTTCCTGCTGCAACTGTTACTGCAGGATCAGATTGTGTAGCATAGCAAATGCCATAACAATTTCTGTGCATGTAGCTAGTGAATACTGCTGGGCACCACCAGAAGTGTCCAGATACCAGAACCGTGACCTGAGCATCCCAAACACATGCTCAATTATATGTCTTGCCTGTGCATCTGCCTCATTATGGTGTGAGTGTTCAGGTGTGTGTGCATTGCTGATGGGAGTTATCATCCACGACACCAGTGGTTACCCAGCATCCCCCACTAGGTGACTGTAGGGGATGTCCATATTGACAAAGGTGTGGTACAGCTGTGTCAGACTCCATATATCGGAATATTCATAGCTTCCAGGGCAGACAGCACACACATTCAGTCTAATGCCCTGGCCATCGCATATGGCCTAGCTGTTGGAGGGTATGCCCCTGCAGTGAATATAGGCCCTGCCCCACTTACTGGGTGTTGCTTTGATGTGTACATGTGTGCAGGCTATAGCACCCAGTACCCCAGGGTAGTCAGACGTGGTTGAAGAGATGCATATTGCTGGTCTACTAATCACGTGTGTTGAGGACATGTACATGCTCACTAGCATGTGTTGACATGGTGTCTGTGAACTGATGCAATACTCTGGATGCAGATGCCTGTGAGATCCCCATGCTATCCCCAGTTGTGCTGTGAGAGGTACCTGTGGCTAGTATACCTAGGCCAACACATACCGTGGTATCCACTGTGATGGGTTTCCCTCGGCCTGTTTGATGTGTCAGGTGTGGCAGGCACAGGTCAACAAGCCTCTGTAGGAGGTCTCTGTCCACCCCATAGTGCTCCACCATCCCCAGCTCATGTAGCCCCTGGTAAGTCACCCTGGGTCTATAAAGTCTTATGTCACCTCAGTAAGGGTTGTTCGGCAGCATACAAATCCTCACTGCCCTCAGCCTCCTACACATGTTGGTCTATGTTGCCTGCTGCAGCCCTTCTCATTTGGTTGGACTGTGTTGTGAAATGTCCCCACAGGTATACATCGGTGGTGTAGAGTGCAGAAGAAACATGTGTGTATGCTGCTTGCTCCCATTACCGTACTGTTCAGGTGTGGGCTAGCCATGTAATCTGCTGATTGTGCTGATCATCACCTTTTGTGCAGCCTGTTCACCCTGACTACCCCACTACTGCTTTTGTCCCTCCCAATGTCACCAGGCAGGTATAGACACACACCTAGCTTAGGCGTGCTAAGGCAGGAACACTCCCAAGGCACAGGTGTGCAATGTACGTACAGTATGCCTGACCCCCCCTCATGCTGTCAGCTATATTCGAGCCCTGCACCCGGCTATCTACACACATACACTCCAGGGATCAGTATCACACCCTGGGGATAATTGGGATACACTATTGTCAACCTTATCTGCATAGTATAGTCTTCTAATGAATAGTTATATGACCCATACCGAACCTCCAAATTAATAACCACTGCTTAGTGTCGCTCAGATCCGTACACAACTGGTAACAGGTGCCTTACTATCACCGTATTCGATGTCCCATGGTCTTCCCAGCAACAAAATAACCTGTGTCTACACGACTACAACCCGGGACCCTGCACACAACAGACAATGTGCATTACCACTATGCCATGGCAGATATACATATATCCGAGGTTATCACGTACAGATCATCCGACACAAACATTCAATAGTGCTGATGTCCCCAGACATATATGTATATATCTATGTCTATCTCTCTATATCTACATATATCATATATATTATATGTATACATATATACATATATATATATATATATATATATATATATATATATATATATATATATATATATATATATACATACATACACATATATACATATACACACATATGTAGATATTGCATTTATATCACAACAGTGGACCATATGACAGCAAAGCATTAGACAAAAATGAAAAGGGAACTACATGTGCCACCTGCATCATGTAGTGTTGTTACTATCAAGGCATGTGTGTTTTGTTGCATCACACAGGTCAGACTGTATTAAGGGTAAGAGTAGACCTGCTGACATTTACTCACCAGACCTATTGGCGAATGTATGTGTTGACAACCCAGTGTCTTGGCAGAATATGCAGGCTGTGGACATTATATAGGTCAGCAACAAAACACACTGAACACATTCTGCAGCTAGCCACCCATAGATACCAACACCAAGGGTATAACTGCCAAACACACACACTTGCCATGCCTTGGAATCGAGCACCTACCTGTCTATTCTACCACACTACAACATTACGCAGTAACAGCATGCACTACCGAGTTTCAACATCACAGCACTCCTGGAGGCATACTTCTGGGTGGGTGACATCATCAGCAAAGGAGAGTGTATGGAGAGTGAGCTGTCTAAAAACATTATTCTGTCCCCAGGCAGCTGGAAACACACACACACACACACACACACACACTTGGCAGGGCTAGGATTCAAACATATACCTCATTACCTTATCACACTACAGCATTACGCAGTTACAGAATGTGCTACCAAGATTACTGGAGCACAGCACTCCCAGAGGCATACTTCTAGGTGGATGACATCATCAGCAAAGGCAAAGACGCCGATAGGGAATGTATGGAGAGTGAGCTGTCTAAAAGCATTACTCTGTCCCCAGGCAGCTGGAAACACACACACACACACTTGGCAGGGCTGGGAGTTGAATATACACCTAACTACCTTATCACACTACAGCATTACGCAGTTACAGAATGCGCTACCGAGATTACTGGAACACAGCGCTCCCAGAGGCATACTTCTAGGTGGATGACATCATCAGCAAAGGCAAAGACGCCGATAGGGAATGTATGGAGAGTGAGCAGTCTAAAAGCATATTACTGTCCCAAGGTAGACAGAGACAAACACACAGCAGTGGTGTGAGCGGGACAACTGCCTATCTACGGAGCACTATTACAACACTACATAGATACGAGACACGCCACAGACAGTACACCTTTCAAGACAGTCAACCAGTGTGTTTAATGTAGGAATCCATCCTGACATGGGGTATGGACATCTGTTGCCTGGATGACCACTATCGCTATACAGGATTTCAATGGTCATGCCCATACACAGAGGCACATAACCAACACAAGATGTCACTGGGCATGCTCACACACTTAGTAGCACACGTCCGTTTGGAATGTACTGTGTGTCCATCTAGACAACGGCGTACTGGGCATGCTCACACACTTAGTAGTAGCGAAGGGCTGTCTTGTATGCACACGGATTCTAAACACGGAAGGGCACAGTGTGTCGATAGTGAACATTGTTAGCGCGAACGCTGCACTACATATATCTGACACCGGTCGTCAGTGCAAGATGTGTAGCGTTCGTAATCACAGCTGACAATCCAGATCCAACAATGGGGAATACGGACATCTCTGCAGTGAGGAACACCTGGCATATGGCACAGTTGTGCACAATAGCACTACCACCGTATACCTCAGATACAGACATGTGGGCCATAAGACCATGACGGACCACTCTAGGTGTTAGTGTCCCCACGTACATGAAGGCCACTCACATGTACTGACCAGTACACACTCAAGAGCCATCACAGATGTCTCAGGTGCAGATCACAGTGGTAAATGCCACATTCTACTGTGTAGCCCTCAGACATCACCATGTCCTTGGACCAGCAACACACATCCATACATTACTACAACACCATGTTACTCATGACCAGTGGACTGTACATAGGTCTACAGTAGCTGTGCAGACTACACATGTACTGACAGGGTTCCATCATGTGTAATGCAATGCAATGATACCACTGTTCATAACCAGGTCAACTCTACACATAACACGGGCCCTGTGTCTTATACAGCTGTAACTGATGACTGTTGCTGTACACCAAAAAACACTCATGTTTGGATATGACATACATGTAATTGCTGTGGATATGTACATGGCCCACACACACACACACACACACACACACACACACACACATACACAACACATATGTACATAGCATAGCTTTTGCTGTCCTCCGTGCAGACAAGTGGCTACAGCAATCACACGCATGCACATGGAAGGTAGGTCCATGGCTGGTGAATGCTAACAGTACATAAGGTAGCAATGTTGACTGAGGTAACATTCCCTCTGTACTAGTTACCCATGACAACTATCATATCATACAACAGTCCATGTGTCATGTATGTCATCACACATGTCCACCAATTGCAATGCATACAAACATGGCTACATGACAGGAATGTAGGACCAACACACATGTACATGTAGTGGTGTGCATTCAGCTACCATGCATGTGCAGTAGCTGATGTATACAGTTTATCTGTGTCTAACTACAACATGCAGTTGCAATGCAGCCCCATCATTGACACCTGTATATGGAGAAATACTGACAGTACGGTAGGATGTACATCAGGTATGGATGGATGTGTGTACATAAAGTGGTGGTCTACCTTTGCAGATGGATGTTTGCTGAAGACAGCTCACAGGTGTGTCACAAGCTGTTCTACCATGACATGTGCAAACAGTACACTATGTTACTGTCACTTGAAGGTGAAGACATACAACCTACACAGCGGTCAGGGTGTTACTGACTGTAAATCACTTGACACCTGTAACACTTACATCCTCCCATGTGCATAAAGCAGCACAATTGCCGAAGGTAGCGTCGGTACACATAATGCGGCCAATACTGCTGCATGTCTGTCAGACGTATCATCATATAGCAGGTGTATGATTCACAGTACTGCCATGTGTGTTTGCTTGTGTGACCATATATGCCACGTATGGTGGGGAATACATCCCAATTGTTACACACCCCTGTACACTATTGTAGAGATCTGTACATACTGCAGTGTAGAAAGCAAGACATAGGCAGGGGTGGTGTGTGTATCACACACATGTCAGCTATCTGTATGTGAATGACATTTGTGGACTCCACAGTGTGTGTGTGTGTGTGTGTGTGTGTGTGTGTGTGTGTGTGTGTGTGTGTGTGTGTGTGTATGTATGTATGTATGGCTGTCTGGTGCATGGAGTGAAGGTGTATGCTACCATACAGAACAGACAGGATCCCTAACCCCTCATGGTGATGCAATCTACTACCCTTTTGATGCCGTCGGTCTCAGCCTTACACCAACCTGTACATGTTCATTCTCTGTATCACGTCTTGTGGGTGCACAGTACTGTGTAGGTGATTACCACATAGGCAAGGGTCCTCACCTCAACACTATCGAGTGTGCGTTATAGTGTCATTGACCCTGTGAGTGTGGGCATGTTACTCTGTGTTTCTGTGTATGTCTGTGCATGTTCTCATCCTGTAATGTGACAGTGTATTACTGCTACACAGTGAGGCCTCATGCTATCAACTGGCCTCTACCCTTGACATCAGCCAGACCGCTGTGTAAACCCCCCGTACCATGTCACTGTACCTGTGATGTGACCAGGTATGGATGTCATGTCTCTAGCCACTGTAGCCTATTAAACAGCTCACATGCTTCTGGATCAGTAGATGTGTGGACATCTGTGGAATGGTAGCCTTTCTAACAGTGAGGTTGAGGCTACGTATAGCATGCTGGTATTGCCATACATGCCTGTGAGTACTCCACATTTACACAAGGGAAACTGCAAACACTGCTACTTATTGGCACATGCAATTAGACCTTAAGGAGGGAAGCAGGGCATCATTACAAACACGCTGTTACTGTTGTTACCAAGACACATACTGTGAACATATAACAATGCATTCTAAACCTGTACTACATGGTATGTCTGGTGCATGTCAACAGTACACAACAAATGTAATATACACTTATCTCACTATTCTGTTCACCCTGTGCATCAGACCATATGAGCATGTCCCTGCACCGATGGTGTGGATGACAGGGATGTGGCACAGGCATCATCATATGCACAGAGTGATAATGTTTGCCAGGGGCATAGCCTGCACCAGTGGATGACATCATGTGTGTGGGTTAGGGCCGGTGATCTGATTGGACATGTGTAGTTGTTATGCATGTGGGTGTTGCGGTGCCCTACAGATGTTTCTGCTGTGTGTGTGAATGTGTGCACACAGTTCTGCCATGTGTCCGACCTACACAGGGGTATTATTGACAGCTCCAGATTGTACAGACCAGGATGTACAGCTCACTGTGTCTGGCCACAGCCACGTGACCTGTGCCTGCCAGGGGTTGCACGGGCACTACCAGGCAGGGGTACAGATTGGCTACTGTCCGATGACACATGTCCACTGGAACCGTGTCCCCACTGGGAATGTCCAGGGCCATGTCCACATGGCCTACTGTGTCCTGGTGTGGACAGCGCAGCACCAGCTGCACTGCTACTGCTACCGGCACTGTGGGAGTGGGCATGTGAGGTAGCTCGTTCACATTGACCTGCACCAGGTGGTGTAGCTGGCCTACGTCCATGTGGCCTACACCTCACTCCTACCAGATGTTCCAGCACAGACAGCTCATGCTCGCGGATTGCCATGCCACTGTCAAGGATTCCAACCATGTCACCCAATCGCCTGTCCAGAACATTAGCAATCTGCTGTTGAGCATTTACCAATGCCTGGATGTTGTCATTTAAAGAATGGATAGCAGCCCTCTGAAGCCTCTGCCCTTCTCTGTTCTGCCATTCAGCATGTGCCTGTGCTGCCATTACAGTCTGAAACATGCATCTGGTGACACCAGCTGCTGCGCTCTGTCCTGCAGGTGCATGTCTACCAGAGGTCCTCCTACGAGCAGCACTGGCCACATGCCTGTGTGGCACATCTGCAGTCATTACACTGACACCATGGTGTGAAGACACACCTTCTGTAGCCACCACACGTTCCTGTTCCAAGCTAACACATGCTGACTGTCCTTCCTCTATGGCCACTGGTGATGGGGTATGTGTTGGCATGAGAACTGTGTGCAGGGAGGAGGGGGATATAGCTGGGATGGCAACCATTGGCACAGATTCAGCCCCTGACAACCCTGCCTGTACCTCATGCATATGTTCATCACTGCTAGAGTCTGTGGGGACACTAACATCAGATGGACCGCAGGAGGGTAGCGCACCTACATCACCTGTGAATGCAAAGAAAGACTCTACATTACAAAAGAGACACAGACACACAGACAGAGACACAGACACACAGACAGAGACAGAGACACACAGACAGAGACAGAGACACAGACACACAGACAGAGACACAGACAGAGACAGAGAGACAGACACAGAGACAGAGAGGCAGACACAGAAACAGAGAGACAGACACACACACAGACAGACACACACAGACACAGAGACAGACACACACACACAGACACAGAGACAGACCATGCATGTGATTTGACAGAAGGCATGCAGCATGCATGTGATACAGCAGACGGCATGCAGCTCAGACATTAATAGCGGTAGTTAGCATACATCCCCTGGGTTGCACAAAACAGCAAGCAGGTGTCATATCAGAAGCCATGCAGTTCACACAATCATGGTAGTAAGCATGCATCCCTGTGATACACCATGTGGACCAGCACAGGTTAACAGTACACATGGCTGATGTGACCTTCACATTAACATGTAGTATGACATGTAATCTGATGATGTGTGCATTGACATGCATACATGTCTGACACAATGGTGTCCTGACACATGTACAGTGGTGTAATGGGTATCACATTGCAGTGTTGTCTGTATGCCCTACAGATAGAATGCACTTTTAGCAGATGTGCATGAGCATTGAAGGGTAGTATGAGGCATCTACATTGCTATATAGTGTGAAGTACAGACACTGTGCCATTGCATGGCATCATGAGATGTCTATATTGCTATACAGTGTGGAATACACACACAGTGCATAGCCATGACTGCGTGCATACACATTACATAACTACTGTGGATTGTGACCCACGTCGCTGAGGTGTATACACACTAAACCATGCTGTGTCATGTGACAGGTCACCGGAAGACCTACGGATGACACCCCTGCACAACTACTAAAATGTCTTAGCTGCCTGGCAACCGTGTCCACACATGGCAGATTTGTCAATACACCATGTCCCACGTGACATTTATGTACCACACACACAAGGTGCACGGCTGACAGTGATGTCCAACAGCAGCAAGGGAAATGTACAGTATCTGTGGCCTGATGTGGTGTCTATGTCTGTGGAAGCTGTACAGGTGACTACTATCATGCTGTGACACAGTCATGATATTCAACACATCTTATATGGTCGAATTAAGTGACACCTCCACAATCTGTGCACAGACTTTTAGGATGTCCAGTGTTCCACATCAACTATATGACCATTCAACAAAGGCTATAGTTGGACCATTTGTTGACAATGTGCAACAGGGTGTATACACATCACATCTACTGTGTGTTGCTACATGTCTCTGGCCATCCTCCATGGCCATGTGTGAACATGTGTTGGCCAAATGTTTGTGATGGCCGTCTATCTCACATGTCTGTGTTGTCCCATATGACATACACCCATAGATGTCAGATACGTCACTGTCCACAGGGTTATGCAGACAAAGGGTTGTATGTTTGGTATGTGGGGTATGTATTATGGGATAGTGAGACAATGTTGCAGCCGGAAAACTACATGTCTGGGACATGTCAGATGGCACATCACAATGTGTGCACCCATTGCAGGGGTATATTCCACAATGGTGAAGCCTGTGGGCTGCCCATATCCCAGCTCACTGTGTGGTACTGTTTGCGTACCACACGTGTTGTTCCAATGTATAGTACATATTCCTACATTGAACAACACCTCCACCATTGTATGCACAGCTGTCCACACATCTAGCAATGTCAGATACTGTGGTTTCATGCCGATGTTTCATTTAGTTTGTATATATTGCACATGGGTAGCCAGTGTGATTGATGACAGATGCAACCTGTATATTGTGACTGGACCATACATTATGTGTACATGTGTTAACTGGCCACATGGTGAATAGATCTATGCATTAACATGCCTGATACTGATAACTGTCTCACCTGCAACAGACTGATGTCTGTGCAGCATGCCAGAGGTACCTGTATAGGGGTGACACAGCAGTTTGAACATTATCCATGACTGTATGACAGCTACAGGGTGCACTGTGCATGTTAACACATTCGCATGTACAATAGCATATAGTATGCACATGTGTGCATACACAGGGTAGCATACTATAGTATGTGTCATGTGTGTAAACATACCTTGCATATGATGTTACATTACATATTGTACAGTGGCACATGCAACTAAATGGGATATACCAGTTATATGTGCAGTAGTGACTTACCAGGCAACTCCAGGCTCAGTGGTTGGGAGACACCCACCTCCACGATGGCAGCTAGTGTTTGTGGATGCTGTTCTGAGGGTGTCCCCAGGCTGGCCAGTAGCTCCTCGGTAGGCGTGAGTGGGGGCTGGGTTGGTGGCCCACCACCTGTTCTACCTTGTTCCCTGGCGATTGCATTGGCATGCTGTTTCGCATGTCCTATCAGGTCCGTGCAGTGTCTGCACACCTGCTGGTAGATGCGGTTATGGCCACCCACATCATTAACCCTCCTGCGAAGTTCCTGCCACAGGTCGTCATGCTGCTGGGCATGCTGTGGCACATGGCTGAACAATACCTCATAGTTATGGAGGTACGGTATGAGGGCATCATCCTCCAGGTGGCTATACGCTGGCAGGCGTGAACGAGGCATTATCTGGAAGACATAATAATGGAGACAGTTCACAGTATCACAGAGATGTACAGAGATACAGCTGCACATACATTTGTATTAAATCTAGTACATATGAACAGTTATCTTTGCAAATCGTCATGACACTGACATGACTGACATGTTTGTGTCACACACATGTAACACCCGTTGTGCATTGGATATCATCACCATATATGTGTGTCACCTCATTACATTGCTCATACTCCATGTGAATGCTGTCTTGATGTGGGCATGTCTGTTTGCCTTTACTGGTGTTCTTACCTATCAGCACATGCCTGGATGTGTCCACAGTAATGCTGTTGACCTTGATGCTGTGTATATGTCACATATCAACACATACACTGCCTTAACGGACATGAGCAGTGACAATGCAGACATGCACACGGAAACCTTTACATGCATTTGTTTTGCCATATACATCTACATGGCACTGTTCAACATCCTGCCACGTATCACCTGTGTTGCACATGTGATACACATGGGACAATGGCTAGCCGGGCGTTATTTGCAGGGATGGTTATCAACTATAGCATGTACGGGCAAGGTCATGCAGTAGTGTGTATGCCCTGGGCCATGTATGGGCATAGGATGTGAGGTTTTCTAGCTGTATCCGACAGCCATTTTGCCACCGCCAGGTGCATCATTGCCACATTACTGATCCAGACAGTTAATGATACATCTACCATGCAGTCATCGCACCATGTATGACAGAGATGACATGTGCAGCTTTGATGGACAGGGTTGCATGGTATGGCAGGAGTATGTAACATGTATGGCACAGGGATCTGTCCAGCATGTGGCTATCCTTGTAGTAGGAAGGTAGCTGTCCATGACGTATGTCTTTCAGATCAGGATATGTACGTGTAGCATGTCCAACATCACAGTGTTGCACATGTCTTTTATGCAAGATAGCCAGCATGCTGCATAGTGGAGGTGAGGATTGTGAAGGCTGGTGTCGCCCATCCACGCATGGCCAATACCTCTTAAAGGTGATATGTGATCTGATATTGGTCACCCGAGTGCTGAGTGTGCCTGTCCAATGATTTCCATGCTCATGGATGGCACCCTGTCATGACTTGGGTGCCTCGTATGACTACCTAATAGGCCTGGAGATGTCACCAGCTCAGGGAGGTGAACTGCACAGCACCATCCCTTACACACAGTGTCCATAATGTTGACCGCTGCCTAGGTGGTAGTTAATGGGTACAGGGTTATTCACCTAGCAGTGACAATGCTATTAGCAGCTGTCAGATTGTGCACATATGTCACGCACCTTACCCACAAAGCCCATTCTGTATGTTGTCCACAACACTGAGACAGCTATTGCTCCTAGGTCATGGCCATTCACATCCTTACATACGCAGATGCCTCCCATTTGTCTGTGTGGTATGGGCTACAATGAGGGGGGAGTACAAAACATTAACCCTGTTTTACTGTAGCTGCCACTGGTGTGATATGCACATGTCACTCAGACACCTTTTGTAGTGTTGCTTCTGTCAACAGGCCACTGGTAGAACACTCCTGTGACATACGAAGGTACATCTAATATACTAAGTGTAGCTGGAACACAGTATGGGTGATGATGTCCTATGACCTGTCACAGGTATGCTATGCAGTGTGAAATCATCCGTACTGTCATCTACATCTGTACTGCCAACATCTACGTTGATAAAGGTTCATGGACTTGCAGACCATACTCAGCAGGGTAATAGTACAGTGCCTCCCATTATGACTGGCGTCTCCACTTGTGGGTTGCAGTGGGTTTATATTATCCAACACCCTATCTATATTGCATATTCATGCTCAGCACTTGTTCAGAACATGTAAGCACTTCATGAGCTACTAATTACTATAGCACCCATTCCAACTCATTTCCTACAAGTACACTGTTTGTCCTTACATTTCCAGCTTGCTTACAGTACAACAGCTGTTGTACAAACGTACCTCACATATCTTGTGAGACATGGTTGAATATACAGGCATGTCCAAGTGTTAATTACCAGTGTTATTGCCAGTCTATATGATGAATATGGGAAACATGAGGCAATAGAGCAATTGTCTCATGTACACAGTCAATGCTCACCTCCCAACATACGACACTACAGCCTGTGGGAGATGCACATATGTAGCCATGCTGGGGGTAATGCTCTTTCCAACCCAGACTGAACCTGACATTCATGTGGGGACGTTAAACATTTGCAACACACCCAACTCATCACATAGTCTCACTAGATCTCCAACACCACAGGCCGCACATAGTATGACTACGACATTTGCAGAACCTCTCCATACTCTCTGTGTAGGCGACAGAGGCAGCCCCCATCACCAAACACAACACCAATTACTTATAGCCCACAGACTCATGTGTGCCCATCAACTACAGCCAATAGGGTGTTATAACATACCCAACACACCAGTCATAGATGACTCTGTAGGCGGTCACACTGATGTCCCACTCAGCAGGCTACACAAGGCAATAGTCGCTTACATCTGGCTGTCGGGTAAGAGGATCCGCAACATAACCTATGCACCCATGCCACACCTCACCAGGTACAACTTGACTGTCATTCTCCATGTTAGTGTGACTGCCCTGAGATGTAACTTCCTGGACTACATGTACAGGGACATGCAATAGCTCTCCGGTCTTGTAGCCCAGGAAGGTATCGCCCAAGCCCTGAGAATCATTCTGCATTCATCCAGACTGATACCACTGTACAACGACTGAATGTTTCACTTCAACAGTTGCCTATGCTTCTGCTGTCATTCCACAGGCATCCAGTATCTGTCTGCTTTGAATGACATGGTCAACAAAACACAATGCTTTAGCACAGATGACCTGCACTGTTGGCCCTGGGATTACAGATAACATGTAAGGCTCTTGCTGCTCCTATACTGCCTGTCTTGGACAGTTTCCAATAACATATTCACCACCAGATCAGGAACAGGCAAGCAAAACCTGGGGTAATGTTACTCAATGCTTGACATCTTCATCTCTAATGCACTCAGGCGAGGCACTCCTTATAATGGACCACTTCGATATCTCTGCAGTGACTGGGACCTGCCTCTAGGCTCCGGAAAGCACACCTGCACTGACAGGTTATACACAGACCACACCTTTCAGTCATGTAACCAGGACCGGAACACCCACGGCGGAGGTGTATCCATATTTCACAAGGATGTACACACCTCCAGGCTGGTTACTTAGCACAATGCATCAGAGGTAATCCACGTGTAACTAACTGTGGCCAGAACTGCTATACACATTGTAACTTGCTATGGATTCCACACCATACGCCACAGTTACTGGCCCTCATTTCTTGGTGTACTGGACAGTAGGGATCAGACAGGAACTACTGATATGAGACTGACACTACCCCACACTTAACTGGGATACCTACTCATGTACCGACACATTAGGCCAGCGCTTTCTGGGATTCATAACCTCCAATCGGTTGGATCAACCCATACACACCACCACCAAGGCCAACAATATCCTAGACATGGACATTACCAACATCTGACTGGTGTTCCACACCTGGGGTTATCCCCTCGTTGGTAGTTTCCGAACGTATGCTAATCACCCTTGTTATCCACATCCCGGCACCACACCCTTCATGGAATACACAGTACAAGATTTCTACAAGGCCTACTTCAGATGTCTTATGACAGCAGTAGTAAACGTCATGACACCCGTGCAGATGGACAATGTACTTAGAAACGCTGAAACATACACCACTACACTTCATTAGCACTTACATGACTGCATGGATCATGCTATCTCAAACAGAGCCATGATGGTACCCACCAGATAACGGACGCCACTCTGGGGGTCCAGTTCCATGGACATAATGTACAACAAAAGTGGAGGCTGTTGCAAAGTGGAGTACAATCCCATGGGTGGGGTAGCTCATTGGTCAGCCTCAGTAGGAATCCGGGATCCCTTATCACATCCTCCAAAGCTAGCTACGTAAACATTACTGCGACACATTCCAAGGACTACCACAAAGCATTATGGAGGTATGTCAGTACTCAATGGCAATACCCACATCTGCTCTGACATACGACGGTTAGGCAGGAACATTACAGAACTGACTGCTATTGGCAACATTCTGGCAGATAGGTTCAGTGCTAACTTTACACCCTCTCACTCCCTACAGGGCAAAAATCTATACAGGAACAATACAGAGTCCCTGCGCTCACAACTATGCAGTTCCAACCTGCACTCTCTAAGGCCTGAAACACAGACTCCATGTGACTGTCCAACATCCCAGGCTGCGATTTACACAAACCTCAGAATGACATGGCTCCCCACTTGGCCACCAGTTTCACTAATAGCCTTGTATCAGACATTGTGGCCCCTGAATGGCGCACAGCAACAGTTATCACACTCCACACAGGTGGCGCCACAATGAATCAGAGGGACTATTGCCCTATACACCTGACTGGACTGTTCTGCAAGGCTATGGGGCACATCATCATGGAAATCATTCACAGAGACATTGGTGGGCTCCAGACCTTTGATGCCACCCAGGTTGGATTTGTTAGGGCCAGACTATGGCTCCTACACCTGGTGGACTCCTTTGATACAGTTACCAGGGTAGTTGATGATGGTAAGGGGGTCCACACAACCTACCTTGTCCTCTCATTGGCTTTCAGCACCATTCTCCATTCTGGTATTGACAACATACACATCCACCTGCACATCGACCCCTACGTCTCGAGATGTTATGCAAAGTGGCTCACGGACAGGACCCACACAGTGAGGGTAGCATACCATAGTACCTACTGTAATTCAGTTACACTTGGCGTACCACAGTCCTCGGTCATAGGGCCCCTCATGTTCGGTATCTGCTTCCCTGAGGTACAGGCTAGCACATAGGGACTTTCCCTGAATAGGTTTCCAGACAACTGCAAACAAGGAGCCATGACTGATCCACCAGCTGATACAGACACCCTCCCTAAGGGTGTTACTGTGACAGATACCTGGTGTTGATAACATGGCCTCAAGCTGCATGACACAAGGTGCATAGACATCCCCTTTGGATTACACCAATCACCCACTGACTATCACATAGGTGACATTATACTGGATCTTAGTACACACGTATATAGCACCCACTCCTTTGATAACAATATTGCCAATGTGGTGTGGATATCCTTCTACGTGGCCACCCTTATCTGTAATGGGTTTGTAGCTGGAACAAAGGCACCCATTGTACCTCTATACTCCAGACGTATGACACACGTTCAAGGGTACAACACCCCTTTTGGGGTGTACCTTACAGAACAGCAACTGCTTTACATACCACAACATTAACACACCATGGGGATTATTGACCTCCGAAGGATGACGTATGCAGCACAACTACAGACACCACAACTGTACACATTTGCATACTGCATACTCATGTGTGACCTCTGCTGAACATACAGAGCCCATGTCCACAACAATATTGATGGATATACTCCACATAAGCAACATAAGCAAAAGCCACTGAGAGCAACATGCTCGTGGATATGTACACAAATTCAATGATGAGTGGGATGTGCTTGAGGGATACATTCCTGAACCAGACACTCACCATGCTTTGGAACATGATTCCTATGTACATCAAGCATGGACCCTCACTAGCACTCTTCATGAGATATCTCGATGGGTGGATGGGAGACACACATGTATGCCAGGGATCACTACAGTGGCTGTCCTGTACACAGGTGCAGGTAACAAATGGCTCTGCTGTTCACAGACACAGGACACTATCCTAGGGAGTTGCCGCCAGTGAAAACACTGTAGATGGGCTTACAAATGGACTTGGCCAGACAGCATAGTACCTAACTATGAACCTGTGAAGCTATTACATGTCCTTTGTGCATGGATAATTGAGTAGCTCTTCCATTTCAATTAGCTATCATGCAGTTACAGTGTCCCGTGACTACAAGCCATATGTATCAGGTTATTGTGTATTGTACATGCCAATAGACATACCTTTTGTTTGCATGATATAACAGTTATGCTGTGTAAAATATCTGACATATCTACCTACAATACTGTACATTACACATATTTTAAACATTATCCCATAATGCAAAGCATACTTGCACAGCAGGACCACCTTAGGCATGTTATTCTCGTTATATACCCATACACATGCCTACTGTGACAGTATATCAACATATACTATCCCCTGCTATGGCACGTACTTGTTGGACAAACCCTACCACTGACGGCGGGTGGTGTGGAATTGTTGTGTTTAAAGCCCTCATGTAGCATCCCTTGTGGTGTATGAGATGTTTACCTTGTGGCCCACAGCAGGACACACAATTTCTACAAGCGTTACTATGCTCAACAAGACATCACTACATAATACCTTTTCCCACTTTATGCATTATGCACTTTAATTAATACAAAACAGGCTCTACATACACTAACATACTGAGTGTTCTACATACCTTGTTAGCGTTCTGAGTCTTCGTAAATATCTCTCTTACACCTTTCCTGTTTAAACGGTTCTATGGTATGAGCATACGGTTTGAATGTATGGCAAGGCATCCTTATATACGTAGATACCTGTAACATGGTATCCTGCTGCCAATTGGTGTTCCTGAGTAAATTATTACATGCACATCAGCTGTGCAGCTACTCCATTTGCCAATTACGCAGCAACACTGGGGTATAATTGAATTCTCCACTTGGGCGTGGCCCTTTTGCCCTACCTTCGGGGAGATGGCCTGTATGTGTTTTGTTGTGAGGAATTGCAACTGCTATTTGGAGAGACATGGATATTTTGAAATCATGTCCCCTGTGGATTGTGTGTGAGGCTAGAGTATGTGGTTCTGCATGTGAGTGTACCTGTCATCTCAACTGTCTGATAAGGGACTATTGCAAACAAAACCTGTAACATCGCCGTCTGTTCCATTATACAACAGTTACAATTTCACATGGCGCCATTACAAATGTGTCTCTCACAAGGTATGTTAACGCTTCTGCAGATGTAATTGAGTGAGTGGATGTTTGTGATGTTATTACAGTCTGTATTGCAATTGTTTCGGGTGTGGGGGAGATGTAGGTGGGTGTACATAGCATATACAGGTTTGTGGGGACTGCATTCCTACATATTCCATATGTGTGTGGGCTCCTTCCTTAATTGAAGACCTATCATTTAGTAGACTAAAACTATGGTTGTTGCAGGCTTATACATTGAGCCATTGTTAATTGGTTCCTATATAGCATGCAGGTGAGGTTGATACTTCAATACCTCTGGAAATACATCGATATGTAAGGGAATGTTACTAAATGACAGCTGTCGCATGTATTTATGTCACAGATATTTGCACTCATTGCAGTTGTGTTGGTGACTGAACCTCTTTGGCATGGGTTGCCACCTTTTCAAATGGCCATAGTGGGACATTTGCAGGACATACATCGGTGTTTACAGGCCGACACATACCTACGGTCAGAACACAGGATAGAACGTACTTTTATCCTAAATGAATACTTATTCTTGTAGCACTTTAGCTACTTATCATGCTTCTTGTAACATTTACGTATTTTAGATACAGGAATAACTATTTAATGCAACTATTACATAATATATGGGACATAATTATGTCCTACAATCTCGGACATTTGCCCTTTTTAATATTTGTTGTCAGGACACAACTGCCCAAGGAGGGGCTGTCCCTCTTAAAGTGGGACAGGTGGTAACCGTATGCCTACGGCCAGCTATGACCACACCTACCGTAATGATCTACCTCCGAGTTAGCACTAACAGACACACAATGCAAACACACACGTTACAGTCCCACAGAAACGCACATGGCACCCTCAACACACACTTACACAGACTACAGCAATCACAAACACAGTTGAACACAGTACCTACCTGGACCACAGCACCGGCAGCGATAACTAAATGTCCCTTACCATCCTGATAATATTACTCGCAGTTCTAGTGTTCCGGTACTGTGGTCTTTCAGTCTTTAAGCCTCGTGATTACACGTGTTGGTATGTAAAACATTCTGTAGTTGGCAGTATCCTATTTATTCGTACCTCCATGGTTGTGTACATGTCGCTGACCTATCTATATATTTGCAGATATAGGTGAATCCGTATATATCGACATATATCTCTCTATCACCCTTTCTATTTCTATTATATATATATATATATATATATATATATATATATATATAGAGAGAGAGAGAGAGTGAGAGGGAGAACACACCTTCCGTTGTGTACATGGCGGTGTATACTGTTTCCTGAACTCCACACGTTTGTGTTTTAACCTGTCACAATACACACCTGCCGTTGGTATATCTCGGGTAGCTTAGTGTTAGGTGATTGTGTACATGATTGCGTGTTCTACTCCTGGCAGTGGTTGTTTTACCTTTCAGAGCAGGCACTATTAGTACAGGGGTGAATAATGCTAGTTTCACCTGTTCTGGACATCTTTGACCGTGATCTGCGCGATATTCAGCAAAGCTTAGCCCTGTTTTGTGCATATCCGTATAGTCATGTTTAAATGACGCTTACCAGCACTTGCCAATGCATAAACCCACTAACATGTGCTAAACCTGATCTGATGACCTGCATCCAACATCCATTATTCATGCCTTCGGGATTACATAACGGCCCTTGCAGCACGTGGAACCGGGAACATGCACGACAGTCAGTGCATTTACCACTTCGGCATCTGGGATTTGTACACGTGTTATGGTGTTTTGTACATGGGCTATACTACGGCTGTTACTCCACACTGCAATCAAATGTGTAACTCAGTTAGTTTACATATGGATGAGACCTATTAATGGTATGTCCAAGTGATGTTTAATGGATGTGCTCCAGCACTGGGAATCTATGTCACAGTGAGCCACACACTATAATGTGCTACACCTTCACACAACCATAGGTGGAGCATGCTGGGGTGACAGATACCTGTCATGGGTACTCCCCATGCTTTGCCACTATATCCCTGATTACATTATATGGAGCCCCTCATTAACACACCAGGGAATCCATGCAGAGTGTGTGGGGAACAGTGATTATACACATGGATCCCGCAATTGGCTCTGCTCCACTGAGGGACAGTTGGTTAATCAATGTGGTGGCGACAGCAGACACTGTTTGCCTCAGTTGATGAATGGCCTCTGACAATCGGGCATGTACCTACCGATATACCTAGGAACCTATACATACAGTATCAACATATGCTGTTAGGTGCATGTACTGTTCAGGTGTTGACTTTCCTTGTTCCAATAGCTGTTGTGTGTGCAATGGTTGAGGGCTGCCTATGTAGGATTCACACAGTAGGCCACCTATACATTACAATTTACAGGTGGTCGTGTGTGTGTGCTATCCAGTTTACTTTGTGTGCAGGTGGAGAGGTGTGTCAGTCCATAGGGGCCTACACTGTCAGTGTATGTGCTATACGTTCCTTCTTTGCCAAGGCGTGGGCATATTGGGCACACCTCCGTCTGCCTCCTGGGGCTGGCACAGGGTGTTCGTGGTCTGAATCCCTCTGTGCCTGTGATGGCCTTGGCAATTGCAGTGGGCTGTGAGGGCCTTCACCATTATGACCCTGCTGTAGCTGTTTCCGCAGGATCATATTATGTAGCATGGCACATACTATGAAGATGTGGGCACACATGCCTGGAGAGTACTGCAAGGCTCCACCAGATATGTCCAAGCAATGGAACTGCGATTTCAGCATCCCAAACACACGCTCTATGATGATTCTGGTTTGTGCTTGTGCCTCATTATGGCGTTCTTGCATGGGTGTGTGTGCATTTCTGATGGAAGTCATCATCCATGACTCCAGTGCATAGACAGCATCCCCCACAAGGTGGCCATATAGGATGTCCCCCCTGACAAATACCTGATACAATTGTGAGGCATGCCAGATGTGGGAGTCATGGTAGCTTCCAGGGCTGCCAGCACACACATCCATGATAATGCCCTGGGCATTGCACACGACCTGGCAGTTGATGGAGTGGTATCCCTTGCGGTTTATGTAGTGCCTACCATGCTCACCGGGTGGTGACTTGATATGTATGCGCATGCCGTCTATCGCACCCAGTACCTCCGGGTAGTGTGCCACATGGTGGAAGAGACGCATATTGCTGGCCAACTCCTCCTGAGTTCGGGGGAAGTATATATGCTCATTGGCATGTGGTAACATGGCATCCAGGAAGTGGTGTAGTACCCTGGATGCTGATGCCTGTGAGATCCCCATTATATCTCCAGTTGGCCTTTGAAAGGTACCTGTGGCTAGTATTCTCAAGCTTACACATACCTTCGTGTCCACTGGGATGGGTTCCCCTCTGTTGTTTCTGGATCTCAGGCGTGGCCGGCACAGCTCAACTATTTGCTGTATGATGTCCCTGTCCACCCTGTAACGCTTTACTATCTCCAGATCATGTAGCCCCTGGTAGGTTACCCTTGGTCTGAACACTCTTCTCCTCCTCCAGGGCCTGCGGTGGTTGTCAGCATCATCCTCCACAACACCTTCAGTCTCTAACACATGGCGATGAATCACAGCTATGGCAGCTCCCAACATGTACATTGTAAAAGTTCCCTGTCTGTTTACACCGATGGTGCAGTGTTTGGGAATACACAGGTGTGTGTGAGGTTCCTTCACATTTTATACTATTGTTCTTTGAACACTGATGATGTCATAGGGTGTGTATGTACAATCAGAGCTACAGGGTATCTTATGTGTTTTACCACAGGTACTGCTATTGTGGTGCCTTTGGTGTTGAATTACATTTAGCTGCCGTGGATTACCTCTTGCCCTTCCCTTAACATTTCTTAACATTTCCCTTCCCATTTTCTGGCATTCATCCAGCAGCCGGCTTTCTTTTGTACTTTCCAAAACCTGGCTTATCTTGCGAAATGTGTTCCATGGCTGATCTACTGCAGGTTTGCTTTGCTCTGTGGTGACAGTTCTCTTTTCTTTGCAATCCGACACCTCTCCTATCCTGTTCTGCAGGTTGCTGTGAGCAGACTTGTTAGCTGCCGTCGCTTGCCCACTATGAGTTAATAGGTGTTAATTGCTCAGTTGTACTCCAATTACCCTACTGCGGCATTTCCTTATTTTCTTCCCCTAACCTTCCTGTTTGAGCTATGGTGCATGGCGTGTGCGTCCGCTTACCGGGTTTCGGGCACGTTTTCATCCACGTACACATGCGCTTTCGGGCACCATATGTGCTCTCGGCTAAACGATGCTATACCAACATCCCCACCCCTATCCTGTAGCTTTGCTTAGCAACGGGCAGCCCGGATTTGCATTGCTCCAATGTGCTTACAGCTACAGTGGCACACATCACTGCTGATGTCATGTATACCTCCAAACCACTCCTCGGTGTTGTAGCGCTGCACCGTATGGTACATACTTAGTCCAGCGGGACGTTTGTGATTCACTATTACTTGCCTCATTTGCATAGCATTGACTACTAATTCATAGTTACCACGCCGAACACTGTCACAGACCCTTAGCAACCCTTGCAGCTTGGTTGTGGTGTACCATGCATACCATTGCGTATTATGGTGAAATCATGATTTGTATTACATTGCGATTTTATGACATTTGTATATATTTTCCTTGTGTTCCCGTTTGCGCACACACGCCCTGTGGTTGTACTTTGCATTACTGTGGACATGACATTAAAAGTTGTTTTTTAGGTGTTGTGCATCTTTTCTTATGCCATTGGATGTATATTTAGCCATTGGCATATGTTAACTTTGTAATACATGAATCTGGTCCGCTCCATTGCTTTTTACAAACTGTTTCGTTATGTTAAATGGGTTTAACATAGCGAGACAGCTTTAAAAAAATCAATGGAGAATCTCCATTCCTTTTTTTAAAGCTGTCTCGCTATGTTAAACTCTTTTAACATAGCGAGACAGTGTGAGGCAATGGAGATCTTGCGTTCTCTGTTGCTGTAAAAAAAAAGAGTTATAGCAATGGAAAAAGTCCGGGTGACTGGACCTTTTTCCATTACTATAACTCTGATTTACGTGCATGCTGACCAATCAGCTTGCACGTTTTTGAATATTAATGGAGGGTCGTTGTATAATAACAGATTGTTCATTGGCCAACAGACCTTCACTGGTGGCAGATAGGCAACAGCCCCTATGGGTAGTCCATTAAGCCCTAATAATTTCAACCCTTTCTTGTTCTACAATGGCATCATTAGTACATCATGAAGCATTCAGGCAGTGAATTAACATGTTATTTCCTATAGAAACGTGTTATGTTAATACTCCCACTGTAAACATATTTGTCATCCTTTCAGTAATCCTAACAATAATTCCAGATTTTCTTTAATCCTAAGTAAATCATCTCTCTCTCTCTCTGTTTCTCCACATAAATGGATTTTTTTTCAAAGCCAGTGATAACTATTTTATACGTAATAGTCTACAGTAGCTGGTTTATGTTTTGTTAATGTAGGCTTACCATGTTCATGGGCAGCGACAGCTGTGTTTTCCTGAATCCTTACTTTGTATACCTTGTTTGAGTTATTGTTACAAAACTGCCATAGATTTGTGAAAAAAAACTTGTTCATAAGTAATAATGTCTCTTAAGTTTACTTCTGACCCTTGTAACTGAAACCATAAAACATTCTTAGCACCGTACTTCTAAGCAACATTTCAGTTTTCTTAAACATAAACTTGTAGACCTGCCACTGGCTTTATTTTGATTCTGGTAATATATAGTAATATTAGACTGAAGTTTTTACCTAAAATGTTTACATTGTATTGAGAGCTTATTTCTGTAATCTGTAGTACTACAAAACAGTCACTGGAAGCTTTCTTTTCTGAGGTCACAGAGATCACAACTCCAAATCTGCAGAATAATTAACTTGTTCCCATGTGCATTACTAGTAAACAGTTTTATTATAAGGGTGTTTAAGAGCCACATTTGGTATCTTGAGACTCATATGTTACTCTGATCATTAACGTACTGGAAAACTTGATTGCTGATAAACATAAGCAATAATCATCTGTAATAAACATACTCATTCTGTTTATATAATAAGCAAAGTCATCACCTGGACCTTTAAAAACAGCATTATGGTTGGGTGTCCAGGCATTACTAAGTTTGAGATGTCTGGAAATTTGCTATATCAGAGTGAAACTAAGCTGAAGAGGTGAATCTTGAAATCAGTGACTAAATCTCCTGAACCTCCAGGCTAGCTGCTCAGCATAATGCACCTGAGATTATCCAAGTGCAACTAACTCTGGGCAAGACTGCAATCCAGACTGTAGCTTGCTACAGACCCCCCACCATGCCCCAGGATTCCCACTCCTCATTTCTTGATACTCTGGAAAATATTAGGGTAGAACCTAACACCCTAACAATGGGTGAGTTCAACTACCTCACCATTAACTGGGGAAACTCATGTACCAACTCTTGTGTTCAACGTTTTCTGGAATTTATAAATTCCAATGCCTTGGATCACTTTATCCACACCCCCACCAGGGGCAGCAATATCCTAGACCTGGTTATAATCCAACATGGGTGACTGGTGCTCCACACCAGAGGTCAATTCCTCGTTGGTCAGATCTGACCACAAGCTAATCACCCTAGATATCCACATCCCTCCCCCACCCCCCATTAGGGAAACCACAGTAAAAAATTTCTCCAAAGCCAACTTCACGCTTCTTAAGACAGAAGTGGCAAACTTCACGACACCCATGCTGACGGACAATAGAGGTATGACTGCTGAATCCTACACAAATGCACTTTATAAGCACGTACACGAGTGCATGGATCGTGCAATCCCTAATAAAACCAAGATGCTATCCTTCAAAAAAAGGAAGCCAATCTGGTGGCCCCCTGCCATAAACAAACTCTACAACAGAAGAAAGAAACTGTTGCAAAAAAAGAGTAAATCCCATGATTAGAGGAACTCCCTGGTCAGCCTCATTAAGAAGCTGAGATCCCTCATAAAATCCTCCAAAGCTAGTTACAAAAACAAAATCGCCACTGACTCTAAAGACAACCACAAAGCATTCTATAGCTATGTCAAGAATCTCAATGGCAACACTCAAATCTGCTCTGAGTTACAGCACAATGGCACTAAATATACAGAGCCAACTGATATTGCAAACATCCTGGCAGATAGATTCAGTGCTAACTTTACCCCCCTCTCATCCCCGAAAGGGCCCATCTCTATACCGGAAGAATGCAAAGTTCCTGTACTCACGGCTGCACAGGTAAAAAACACACTCTCCAAAGCTAAGAACACAGCATCCATGGGACCTGACAACATCCCAGGCTGTGTTCTACATGAACTACAGAACGAACTGGCATCCCACCTAAGTACTATGTTCAATCATAGCCTCACCTCAGGCTATGTGCCCACTGAATGGTGCACAGCGACGGTTATCCCACTCCACAAAGGGGAAGCCACCACGGACCACGGAAACTACCACCCCATTAGCCTGACGAGCCTGGTCTGCAAGGCTATGGAATGTATCATCATGGAACTTATAAACAATGACATTGGTAATCTCCAAACTCAGGACCCCTCCCAGTTCGGGTTTGTAAAAGGCAGAATATGTCTCCTAAACCTGATAGACTTCTTAGTCGTAGATGAGGGTAAGGTGGTTCACACAGCCTATCTAGATCTCACCAAGGCTTTTGACACCATCCTCCACTCTGGAATTACAGATAAACTCACTAAACTACATATAAATCCCTATGTCACAAGATGGGTTGCCAACTGGCTCACTGACAGAACCCACACTGTGAAAGTAGCAGACTTCAAATCCAACTCCAGACCAGTGACAAGTAGAGTACCACAGGGTTCAGTCCTGGGTCTTCTCTTGTTTGGTATCTATTTCTCTGAAGTACAAATAAAGTCTTTGGCTAACAAAGTTTGCAGATAACTGCAAACTAGGAGCCATAATCAAAACTCCAAAAGATGTGGACATCCTATAAAAGGGCCTCGCTGAGACAGATGCCTGGTGTCAAAGCCATGGCCTCAAGCTCAATGCCAAAAAGTGCATTGTCATCCCCTTTTGGTAAAAACTCTGTACCTATGAAGTACCACATAGGCGGTAGTCTACTTAACACCAAAAGTGTGATAAGAGACCTTGGGACACAGGTGGACAGTAGTCTCTCCTTTGATAATCACATCACCACAGTAGTCTGGAAATCCTTCTACGTGCCACACCTTATCACAAAAGGTTTCTCATCCAGGAAAAAAGAGGTCATTGTTCCCCTCTACTCATCACTCATTAGACCCATTATAGAGTACAACGCCTCTTTTGGTATGTACCTCACAAGACATCTACAACAACTGGAAATGCCGCAGAAATACCTCACAAAGAGGATTACCAGCCTCAAACAGATGCCCTACGCTGACCGTCTCAAAAAACTGCAGCTTTACTTCATCACATATCGCCTACTCAGGAAATAATTCTCTTGGGTGGCGAAAGCCAGGGCACCTTTTGACTAGGCTTATATAGGCCCTAGGCCAATAGCCTAGTACCTACCTATGAACCTATGAACACATGACAAATAAGCCCTGATCATCAATCTTTCTAGCGTATGAATCTTTAGTTGCCGTGAAGTGCTGGTAATCATATAAAAAGTGTAGCAGAGCAAAGTGTGTTACAGCTTTGAAAGCAGTGAAATAGTTAGCTGTCACACAGGCAGAGTGCAAAACTAAATATCCCTCTGATGGACAAATGGCTTTAAAAGCAGTTTGACAGGTCACTCTGCCATACTTTTGTGTTTTGTGTAACAGCAACATACATATACAGATTTTAAAACTGTTTTAACTTCTCAAGGCTGTCCTGTGGTAGCTGTCACTGGTCATTGTTATAATCTAGTATGAGGCAACCACTTAAGAGTACTAAGAGTTGCTTGACAAAACTTTAAGCACATTTGTAGCATCAGAAATTCCACGTGTAGTTACAGCACACCATGTACTACAGTAAAATTGCTTTCACTAAAACATTCACTTTAATTTCTTTCATTATTGCAAGCACTCAAATTTCCAAAACTTTTTTTCTCCTTCACAGTTCTCATCAAACGCATGTAACATGATTTTGTATTCATCGTCAGACAATGTGCTCAGCAGGCCAGTATGTTTGCTGTTTATTTCATTACGCAATATCCGCAAGCATGTTATTCATAACACTCCAGTCAGTTAACAGCATGCCCTGTAACACTGACGCCCAGCCTTAAATGTGTTCTAACTGTGATGTTGCCTAATTACAGCCCCATTCTTTTACTAAGGCTAATACATCTAACTTATGTCTCCAGCATTAATGCTTCATTTGCATAACTACACATTTGTTCCCACTACCAACAACTCAATCTCCAGACCCTCCTGGTGAAAAGCAACCTGCATACTAAATGCTGTAAATGGACCTGCAGCTAAAGTTGTAAGGTTATCTGTACTATTACTTTAACCTGAGGGCTAACAGTTCTGTTTTTTTGCCATTAAGGCATTTTTATATACCTTATTGTGTTTTACTGTACAGATTGCAAGAAATACTTCAGTATTTGTATAATGGAAACTGAAAACTTATGCCATGTTTTCACTTTTGTTACTGGATGGAAAACACAATACTATTCAGCACTGCTATACATACCTCTCAACTGTACAGATTTTTGCAGAATGTCCAGATTTTCCCCTCATATTTTTGGTGTGTTCCTCCTAAAATCTGTACCTTTCTGGCAAATAGCTGAGGATTGAAGTAATTAAATAATGACAAATATTTGAGTTTAATACTCCACATCCTTCAGAAAATTCATGCTAATGCAAAACCTATTATTCTATCAACTTTCTAAGTTTGTAAAAGCAATATTTAAAATCTGTCCCTATTTCTCCCCCCATCATTATAGGCTTTGTCAAGATTTTTTGGTCTAAGAGGTTGAGATGTATATTGAAACAGAACAAGTTGCTATTTCATTTTCTTCTCCTTTTTATGTTGAATGTACTTCCTTCAGTTTATGTCCTAATTATTCTTTGTATGTATGCCATTCACGAGAACTGGAACATCATGTGTATTGTAAAAATGTCAGAAAAGTCCCTCAACAAAGTTTAACTCGGATAATAACAAGAGATCAAACCTTTAACGGATACTTTTATAAAAGCATTGTTTGCAGGAGGAAACAAGCTCTGTACCCCCATCTGAGGGACAAATCCCCTACACCCTGAACTTAAAAATACCAACTACAAAGTTGCATAACTGTGGGGAAAAGAGAGATTGTCAGAAATTTGTGAATCCAATCCAACATGAGTTTATTAACCACACCTGCTATTATTTCCTATGGAAAACAACTACTTGGGCATTCAGCACAAAGGCGATGAACTTGACTGGATGTAACCTCATCCAGTTGTAACACAATAAAGAGAAGGGAAGCCTTTATCTACTCCTCTCACTGATGGAATTAGGCTGTTGACTTCATACCTGCAATCTCTGATGGGTTTTATAGGCTGGCAGATGAATGTGATGAACTGTAATGGAATTACATAAATAAATGTAATTCTTGATGACCTGTAATGAGGTTACATGAATAAACATAATGCAGCAAACTGGTATATCTAAAATGAATCGCATGAGAAGGCCTGTCAGTGGTAGTTTGGAAAAAGTCTCTTACAAATAGTAGACAGACCAACTATTAGAACAAGTGTAAACAAAAGGAAGTAATTTATTTTGTACCCAAGCATTGAACTGTTTTTTTTTTTAACCAAATAATGTATAATTTTACAATTTAAATTTTATTTAAGATGTGCTTTTTTCCTAAATCATAAACTGTTAATATATCTCTTAGTTATGCCTCTAACATTTCAAGTGATTTTTTTTTTAATTGTGTCTCACTTTTGTATTATTTTCATTTAAGTTTCTTAACTAAATGTTACAAGCTTTTATGTATGTGTGTCAAACATAATTACAATAATATTTTAACCAGAAGTGTGTGTGTGTGTGCTTGTTGTGTGCTTAATTAAATGTTACAAGCTTTTATGTATGCGTGTCAAACATAATTACAATATTTTAACCAGAAGTGTGTGTGTGTGTGTGTGTGTGTGTGTGTGTGTGTGTGTGTGTGTGTGTGTGTGTGTGTGTGTGCTCGTTGTGTGCTTAACTAAATGTTACAAGCTTTTATATATGTGTGTCAAACATAATTACAATAAGATTTTAACCATAAGTGTGTGTGTGTGTGTGTGTGTGTGTGTGTGTGTGTGTGTGTGTGTGCTCATTGTGTGCGTGTCTTATAGCTGCTAGAAACATCTAACAGCTAAACTGACAACAGTCAAAACAGAGGTGCACAGATTACATTGCAACTATGTGTGTTTGTGTATGCATGTCTGTGTATCTGTGCGGATAAGCAGATGTGTGTATTTTTGAAGATATTTCTTTAAAAAAGCTTTTATTTGCACCACGTAAAACAGCCTTTCAGAAGTCAGAGGCTGGCATCAGGCCAGTTTTCTTCCTAGCTTGAATTTCATTTACATTCTTCTGAAAAAGTAATTATGCGGTACTGTACCTTATAGTGTTTTTGTTCCTTTAATCTCACTGACACAAAACCCATCTGAGTGCCAAGACTGCTATAATGAATTTTTTTTTTGTAAGATGAAATTGCGTATTCACCTTTGGTATAAACACTGAGATATCATTTGGTCAATATTATTTCACATTCCATTTTAATGTTGTAGTTAGCATTGCAATATCGTCTTTCCAAAACATGCAATTAATGTGTTTAATTCTAACCTTCACATGATACACAGTCACCTTTCATATTCTTCTTCATTTGAAGGAAAACAACCAGAGGATTGGGTATTTTATTTTACACAAATATCACTTTATGCAATATAATAAATACAAACTGTACCTAAAAAGACTTTATAAAATAGAATTACCTGCTAAAACACATAAAATAGAATTACCTACTGTAACACATAAAACCAATTATGTTTAAATTTTTGAGCTATGGCATTCCATGTCACAGAACATGCTGGTGTTGTAGTCTTGTAAGTACATCATATTTTTGTACTCACACAGAAATATTTGCTTGAAGAAATCGTTGGTCACTCCTTCACTTTCCCCTGTTAAAAGCATCCCACCTCCATCCTTTTATACTGCTTTTATTCCAATTAGACATAGGGCCGGATTTACAAAGGCTTGCAAGGAGTCTAAGAGTAGAGTAAGACTCCAGCCAGCCAACATGTCTGCCGAGCAATCCAGGAACAGCCGGCAGGGGCGTGCAAGAGAGCTCCTAAAACGACTCTTGCACAGACAGTATTAGTTTATGCAAATTATCTCATTTGCTGCTGAAAGCTATGCAAATGAGGTAAATTTGCGATCCAGGAAACACTAACCTGTCCAAGTAAGAGTAGTGTTATTTGCAGAAATGTACTCGGTTGGCAACTGAGTGCTGTTCTGCAAATAGCAAAACAGAGCTATGACAGCTCCAAATAAAGGATGCATCCAGTTGAGGAAGCATGCCAATGGCCAAATATATGGCCATTGGCATTTTTATCCATTGCAAAATAATAAAAATTTTTTTTTCTTTCCTTGATCTCCGATATTTAAGCGTAGCGCAGCGCCGCGCAAATGTGCGGCGCTCTAAAAACCCTAAAAACAAAATATAAAATCCACAAATAGGTATTTTATTCAAAATATTCATGTGCCATGCAGGTGAATGGCAGGCTGAAGACAACATGGCTACTGAGTAGTGGTTGCTAAGGGGGAAGCTGAGTCTGAGAGATGTAACCAAGCATTAGTAGGCAATCCTATGCAAATGAGTATAAGGATAGTGAATCCCAAATTTCCCTGCCATGTGAACCATGTCCCTAGAGTGTAAGAGTAGGATTAGGGGAGTAACAGAGTAGAAGATAGGTGACATCATGAGGGGGTATGTATCAAAAAGACTGTAAGCTAATTGGAACAGAGTGGCATGTGTTTGCTGTGAGTTACTCAGGACTGGAAGAGGCGTGTCTAGAGTTGTCTAAACTGAAACCCAGAAACTGAAGGTGTACGCTGTGGCTATCACTGAAGTTTCTTGCAAAGCTGCTTACACTGTGTGCGCACGTGTGCACTCCTGTAAACTCATCTAAGCCTGTGTACACGTGTGTGCACCCGTGTAAGCTTGTGTAAGGCTGTCTAAGCCTGTATGCACGAATGTGCACCTGCCTAAGCCCGTGTAAGCCTGTGTGAGGCTGTGTGCATGTGTGTGCACTCGTGTGCGCGTGTTTGTGCTTGTTTGCGCGGCACTGCCCCCTGTGGAAACAGAAATGGGAAAAGGAAGGAAAGGAAGTAGTAGAAAGTTAACCAAGGAGAGCTAGCAGAGCTGCCAGGTGAAATCAATCAGAATCAGCCAATTACACAGGCAGTACACTAGCCTAGCCCAGCCCAGCACTTAAAACTCTGCAAACAACATCCCCCCATGTTTTTCTCAAAAGCACTGCAACACTGCAGTCTACAAAGAGAAGTGAAAACTTAAAAAGCTTAACTGAGACAAAACAATGTTAGGGGCTGCCATTGCTATTATAAGGCAACATGTGCAAGATGCTGAGGGTGGTGCCATTGTGAAAGCTGCTGAGCAACCCACAGTGAGGAGATGGAGAACAGTGTACAGATCCAGGGTAACCTACCAGGGGCTACATGAGTTGGAGATAGTGGAGCGCTATAGAGTGGACAGAGACCTCCTGCAGCAAATTGTTGAGCTGTGAAGGCCACGCCTCACACACAGAACCAACAGAGGGGAACCCATCCCAGTGGAAACCAAGGTATGTGTTGGCCTAAGAATACTAGCAACAGGTACCTTCCAGAGACCAACTGGTGATATGATGGGGATTTCACAGGCATCAGCATCCAGGGTACTGCACCAGTTCCTGAATGCCATGTCAGCATATGTCAGTGATCATGTATATTTCCCCAATTCCCGTGAGGTATTGGCCAGCAACATGTGTCTCTTCCATCAAATAGCGGAATACCCTCAGGTAGTGGGTGCAATTGACTGCACGCACATACACATCAAAGCACCAGCCGGTGAGCGGGGTAGGGCCTACATCAACTGCAAGGGCTTCCACTCCATCAACTGCCAGGTCATGTGTGATGCCCAGGGCATAATACTGAATGTGTGTGCTGGCTGCCCTGGAAGCTACCACGATTCCCATATCTGGCATCTGTCGCAGCTGTACCAGACATTTGCCAATGGGGACATCCCTGACGGTCTCTTAGTGGGGGATGCTGGATATGCACTGGAGCCATGGCTGATGACACCCATCAGAAATGCACACACACCTGAACAAGAACTCCATAATGAGGCACATGCACAAACACGAAATGTAATCGAGTGTGTGTTTGGGATGCTCAAGTCACAGTTCTGTTGCCTGAACACATCTGGTGGAGCCTTGCAGTACTCACCAACTACATGTACTCAAATTGTCATGGTATGTGCCATGCTACACAATATGATCCTGCGAAAACAGCTGCAGCAGGAACAGCATGGGGCAGGGCCAAACAGCCCCCCACCATTGCCAAGGCCTGCACAGGTACAGGGTGACTCGGAGGAGGAACAACCTGAGCCTGCCCCAGGAGGCAGAAGGAGGCATGCCCAGTATGCCTTGGCCTTGGCAAAGAGGCAACACATAGCACATACACTGGCTCAGTAGGAACCCTGGAAATGATACCTCCCTCTGACTTGCACATAAAATAATAGGGATGCCTAACTTGACACTACCTGTTTCCAAACATGTATAGGGAGTGTAGTATGTGCATCCGACATAGACAGCCCTGCAGCACCACCTGAGGCATGATTGCCATGTTTTAAAAAATATAAAGCAATGCTAAGCAGCTTTTACCAATATCTAGTATATGTAAACAAAATTGCTTGTGCCAACTAGCGCAACCTTGGGCAACGTTGAGCAATGTTGGGCAAGGTAGGGCAAAGTTGAGCAAAGTCAGTTAAACATGCTCATATCTGCTTTACTGTTCCTTAAGCAGTCTGGTCTGCCCAGCATGAAAATAAAAAGCAATGACAGGGCTTGAACCCAGGATACTGTGCACTATAGTCACAGTACTGAACCACTAAGCCATGATAGCATTTCCGTGGCACAGACACAGCAGGACAATTGTACACTAAAGCAAACACAAAGAAATGCAGTATCATGCCCCTAAAGAGGCAAATGGGTAACCTCCCCCACACGCCTATGCAGACAGAGAACATAGGTTCATAGGTTGGTACTAGGCTATCGGCCCTAAGGCCTATGCAAGCCTAGCCATAACAATTCCCTGGAAATTTTTTCCTACAATATTTACTTCTCTGGGCCCCTGTCTAGCAGGCTAAGCGGTGTGATGTGGGCTGTGTAACATATGAAGTCGCAAAGTAATATACGTGACATTGGACGCCAACATCTGTAGTACAGTAGTATGCCTCAAGCCCCTATGATAGGCAACAGTACAGACTGAAATGGTGTCCTGTACATAGCAGTGCAGGCATAGCAAATGTGTATAAGTGTCAGATGAAACCCACATCCTATGTACACCCACAGTAACAATCAGGTGTGCCCCCGGGTAGAAATGTACAAAGAATAGCTGCCCCCCCTGTATGTAGAAATGTTGATAAGTCTATGCAAAGTGTCACATGGAAGCCCTGCAGGCACAGCATGATCCCTGTTGATCTATGACACAAAGGTGAGCCCTACTGTAAAAATACAACTTGATTTTCCATACACATATAGTATAAATGTCTATACTGGGCATGCTCACACACTCCAACAAATGTAGTGGATTCCATTCAGCATCACACTGAAATGTCATACTGGGCATGCTCACACACTTAAAGAAACAAAGCAAATGTCAGGCAGCAACATACTGAAAGGTCATACTGGGCATGCTCACACACTTAGGCTAAATACGGATGTGATAATAAGGGCTCTATGGACAAATGTGGATAGTCATCTCTACTTCCAGAAACACATTCACAAAATGGTTGGAAAATCATGCCATGTGATCACACAAACTGCCAAGGTCTGTGCATGTAGGTCAAAGGAGGTTCCCACTACTCAGCAGTCATCAGACCTGTCAGAGAGTACCACAACACATTTGCGATGAATCTGACTAGGCACGTTCAGCAGCTACAAAGACCAATGAAGTACCTTAACAAGAGGATTACTAGCCTCAAATAGTCGCCCCATATAACAAGACTGAATGTAACCCAATCTGTACTCTGTTGCATACTGTCTACTCAGGAGATCTCTGCCCAACAGACAGGTTCATGTCATGGTTACACTCAGATCTGTTCTCTGAGTTACAGCTCAATGGCAGTAAATGTACAGAGCCAACTGATATTGCCAACATCCTGGCAGATAGGATCACTGTTAACTTTACCCCCGTCTCACCCATGAAAAGGCACATCTCTGTAATGGAAGACTGCAAAGTTGCTGTCATCACAGCGGCACAGGTAATAAACACTCTCCAAAGCCAGTATCACAGCAGCCATGGGATCAGATAACTTCCCAGGCTGTGTAGTATCTACTTCCCTGAAGTAAACATTAACATGGCAGGTCTGTGGCTGCTGAATTTTCCAGAGGACTGCAAACCAGGAGCCATAATTGTAAACACAAAAGATGTGGACATCCTACAAAAGGGCCTCACTGAGACAGATGGCTGTTGTCAAAGCCATGGGCTCTAGCTCAATGCCAAATGGTGCATTGTCATCCCCTTTGTTAAAAACTCTGTAGCCAAGAACCACAACAGAGGTGGTAGTATACTTCATACTGAAAGTGTGACAACAAACCTTGGGTCACAGGTGGATATTGGAAACAACTGTGATAATCACATTCCCACAGTAGTCTGGAAACCCTCCTATGTGGCACACCTCATCACAAAATGTGTCTCATGCAGAATAGAAGAGGATAATGTTCCCCTCTACTCATCACTCACTAGAACTATAATAGAGTACAATGCCACTGTTGCTATGTACCTCACAAGACAACTACAACAACTGGAAAGCCAGCAGCAATACCACACAAAGAGCATTAACAGCCTGAAATACATGCCATACATAGACCATCTAAAAATGTTCCATCCATACTCCCTTGCATATCGCCTACTCAGAGGTGTTCACTGCCTAATATACAAAGCTATGTCAAACACAGAGCTGTTGGATATGGTCCATGTAAAACACTCACAATCCCTCTGACCTTTGGACCCAAAACCACAAGTTAAATACAAAAGGAAAGGGTGTACCCATTTACCTTATGGATACCCACATCTTATCTTCAGGTTAGTGGCACAGCATGAGGCCTTGGAGACCATGCAAGTGCAACCAACATTGGCCAAAGCTTCCCATCAGATTGTAGCCTGCTACAGATCATGTACCGTGTCTCAGGAACCTCACTCAGTATTCCGGAGAACAGTGGAAAGTACAAAGGTCCTATCAAACACCATTATATGAAGAGATTACAACTACCCAAACAGTGAGTGGTGGAATTACTCATGTATGTCATTCGCCCAATGTTTCCTAGATTTTAGAAACCATAACACCCTGGAACAGCTGGTCACCATGCCCACTAGAGGTGACAACATACTGGACATGATCATCACCAACATGGGGTATCAGTGTTCCACTACAGAGATAACCCCCTCGCTGGTAATATCAGATCATGAAGTAATCACACTGGACATCCACATCCGGCCCCCCCACCCAGTCAATGAAACCACTGTGAAGACATTTGCAAAAGCAAACTGCACACTTCCCAAGACCAAAGTGGAGCGTTCCAAAGCCCTCTTTCTATAGGATAATGGTATACAATCTGCAGAATCATTTACAAGTGCATCCTATGAGCATCTACAGGGATGGATGGAATGAGACATCACAAATAAAACCAAGATGCACTCCTCCAAAAATAGGACAACAATCAGGTGGTTGTTGCCCATAAATAAGCTAGACAACAGAAGGAGGAAACAAACACATGATAGAGCCAACTTCATTAAAGGAAAGGCATCACTGATCATTATCAGGAAGAAACAATGATCACTCATAAAAATAATCCAAGGACAGTTTCTAAAGACAAATAGCCAAAGAATGTAAGAATAACAACCACAAAGCCTTCGGTAGCTATACCAGACATGTAGGTGTCAACTTCCAAATATGCTGTCAGCTACTGAAAGAAGGAAAGAAATACACCAAACCAACTTTCATTGCCCACATCCAAGGGGGGACAAGTTCAGTGTAAACCCCCCATCATCCCCAAAAGGGCCTGTGTCCATCACAGAAGGATGCAGTGCCCCAGACATCATGGACATGCAGGTAATGACAGCCCTCACCAAAGCTAAGAACACAGCATCAATGTGACTGGATGGTGTCCCAGGCTGCATCTTACACTAAGCCCATGAGGAACTAGACCCTCACCTACATTCACTGTCCAGACACAAGCATACCACAGGCTATGTACCCAAAGAATGGCATACACAGTCATTCAGCTCCACAAAGGGGGTGCCACAACAGAACATGGATACCATTGCCCAATATGTCTACTCAGCCTGGTCTACAGAGCTATTGAGCAAATTGTCATGGAACCCATAAACAGAGACATTGGAGACCTCCAGACACTGGACTCTCCACAACTACGCCTTGTTAAAGTCAGATCCTGGCTGCTAAACCTAGTTGACTTATTTCAAACAGTTACCATGGACATAGATGGAGGTGAAAGTAGTTCACACAGCCCACCTGGACCTCACCATTCCCCACTCTGTCATCATGGACAAGCGTACCAGCTGGAACATTAACAGCTATGTCACAGGATGGGTGACAGGTGGCTCACAGATCAAACACACATGTTCAGAGTTGCTGGTGCCATGTCCAACTCTAAGCCAGTCACAAATGGCATCCCACAGGTCTTGGTCCTGGGACCCCACCTGTTCAATAGATACTGCTCAGAGGTACAGGCAAGCATGGGAGGTGTATGGCTGAAGAGGTCTGCAGATGAGTGGTAACTGTGGTCCATAATCGACAGTACGGCTAACACAGACATCCTCCACAAGTGTCTTACAGAGACACATACCTGGTGTCAAAACAATGCCCTCAAGCTGAATGCCAAAGAATGCATAGTCATCCCCTTTGGGTACAACAAAGTGCACACAAATTACCACATAGGTGGTAATCCAGTATATACAGAGAAAGTCATTATGGCCCTGGGGACACAGGTAGATAGTAAACTCCCCTTTGATGATGACATGGCCAAAATGTTTAGACATTCCTTCAATGTAGCCCACCTAATGTCACCTAATATAACCCACTTTGTATAGTCTGATGATGTCACCATCCTACAAATAAACCTGTGGAAAAGATAACTCACAGTAATGTGTATAACGCGGCATGTAAATGCGTACTTCTGTAGTATCATAAAGTAGTTAGGTAGTGGTTTGAATCCTGCACTTGATAAGTGTGCGTGTTTGTGTGTGGTCTCCTTGGGAAGGAGCAAACATTTTGGAGAGTAGTAAAACACCTTAAAAGTAGTAAACTAATCTTTGTCAAGTCTGACAATGTCACCATCCTACAAATATTCCTGTGGAAGAGAGAACCCCCGGTGATGTGTATAACATGTTGTGTTAATGCATGCTCCTCTAATATCATGAAGTAGTTAGGTAGGGGTTTGAATCCTACACTTAACAACTGTGTGTGGTTTCCTTGGGAAGGAGCAACCTTTTAGGAGAGTAGTAAAACACCTTAAAAGTGGTAAACCAATCTTTGTCAAGTCTGATGATGTCAGCATCCTACAAATATACCTGTGGAAAAGAGAATCCCCACTAATGTGTATAGCGTGTCGTGTTAATGCGTACTCCTCTAGTATCATGAAGTAGTTAGGTAGGGGGTTGAATCCTGCACTTGACAACTGTGTGTGTTTGTGTGTGGTTTTCTTGGGAAGGAGCAAGCAACCTTTTAGGAGAGTAGTAAAACACCTTAAAAGTGGTAAACCAATCTTTGTCAAGTCTGATGATGTCACCATCCTACAAATATACCTGTGGAAAAAAGAGCCCCCAGTAAAGTGTATAGCGCATCGTGTTAGTGCATACTCCTCTAATATCATGAAGTAGTTAGGTAGGGGTTTGAATCCTGCACTTGACAACTGTGTGTGTGTGTGTGTTAGTGTGTGGTCTCTTTGGGAAAGAACAACCTTTTAGGAGATTAGTAAAACACCTTAAAAGTGTTAAACCAATCTTTGTCAAGTCTGATGATGTCACCATCCTACAAATGTACCTGTGGAAAAGAAAACCTACAGTAATGTGCATAGTGCATCGTCTTAATGCATACTCCTCTAGTATCATGAAGTAGTTAGGTAGGGGTTTGAATCCTGCACCTGACAACTGTGTTTGTGTGTGGTTTCCTTGGGAAGAAGCAACCTTTTAGTAGAGTGGTAAAACACCTTAAAAGTGGTATACCAATCTATTAGTAAAACACCTTAAAAGTGTTAAACCAATCTTTGTCAAGTCTGATGATGTCACCATCCTACAAATGTACCTGTGGAAAAGAAAACCTCTAGTAATGTGCATAGTGCATCGTCTTAATGCGTGCTTCTCTAGTATCATGAAGTAGTTAGGTAGGGGTTTGAATCCTGCACCTGACAGCTGTGTTTGTGTGTGGTCACCTTGGGCAAAAGCAACCTTTTAGTAGAGTAGTAAAACACCTTAAAAGTGGTATACCAATCTATGTCAAGTTTGATGATGTCACCATCTTACAAATATACCTGTGGAAAAAAGACTTCTCAGTAATGTGTATAGCACGACGTGTTGATGCATACTCCTCTAGTACAATGAAGTAGTTAGGTAGGGGTTTGAATCCTGCACTTGGTGAGTGTATGTGTGTGACAGTGTTGGTCAATGTGCTAGGGGTTTTGCTTTTACTACCGTATGACATATCAGTAGGCATTCCACATGTGAGGTAGCTGTGAGGCAAATACATATACGTACATGTTACCTCAATTATTGCATGTGTGGGAACTCTGCTTTATCCAAGTACACAGTTGTCATCTTTGCCAAACTGTGCTGCTGCTTCACAGACCCTAGGTCACATCTGTATGCTTGTGACAAGGCTAGCCACTGCAGTGATGCCTGGTCTAGGTCATCCGTGTCACACAACCACTTATTACGGTTTCTATTGAATTGTGTGAGTGAGGGTATATGGGTGAGGTATATGTCAGACCTGTTCAAACACAGCAGAGTCTGTCAATGATGACTATGCATTATAGGTGTACAACAACCTTTGTGGACATGCAAGCAGACCCTGTATTGCTTATGTGATCCACCGAGGGATTTCAAAATACCTTAGGGAATGTGATTATCAAAGGATAGATGACGTAACACTAGGTTGCATGTACACATCGGTACCTGTTCATCATGTTGGTGGCTACTACCTATGTGGTACTGTGGGGATACTATGTTCCGTAAAGGTGGATGACTACTCTTAGTTAGGCCTATAGCTTTACAGCATGGGTTTGACAACAGGTATCTGTCTGTATGATACCCTTCTGGAGGATGTGTGTGTCACCTGGAGAATGCCGTATAGTCCACAGTATGCATTAGCACACATGGACAGACATATCCCTACTGTGATTGCTTGTACCTAAGAGCGCCATATGCTGAACAGAAGTGGTCTCAGTAATGGCTGCAGCTGAATACCACTGGTTACTGGCATAGTATAGTACTTGAAGGATTCAAATGTTGCTGTGTGTCCTACATCTGTGTGTCAGTTGTCAAGACATCATCTAATGATTGGTTATGGTCAGGCTGTTGAAGTCATGTATACTACCAGAATGCAAAACAATGACAGATAGTAACAGTATCACCCACAGCACAGTGTCAAACCATGTCATACACACATGTGTAGTCAGGTTCCAAAATGTGTGTAGTACAATGCATACTGGCCACCAATAGAAACTATGGAGTGTTACTGTGTAATACAGAGCATGTTATCCTGCCCATGTGTCCACTATGCACGTACATGCAGACAGTGCACCTCCACCATTTTCACAACTGTACACCTGCAAATATGTGCTACAGACATCCCACACATACTTCCCACTCTCTAACACATGCTGCCAATACTGCACACATCAGCCAAGTGGCACGTGGGCGGACAATATGCAATTGGAACTAACACTGGTATAAACAACACTACAATGACAATCATAGCTTTAATGCATCATGCCTGCTCAGCTACACCTTCAAGCATATCATTACACTCTACTGCTGACAACATGCTAACATTGCTATACTGCTATAAAGACACCCTGTGCATCAGCACCATGGTAGCATGTTCCTGCATCGATGTTACAGATGACAGGAGGTGTCACAGGTTTCATCATATGCACAGGGTGTGTTGTTGGTCTGCCAGAGGTCTACAGTGAGCCATTCAATCAACATGTATGTGTGTGTGTCTGTGTGTGTGTGTGTGTGTGTGTGTGTGTGTGTGTGTGTGTGTGTGTGTGTGTGTGTGTGTATGTGTGCGTGAGGGGCAAGAATACTGGTATGGGCCAATGTTGATGTAATGTGTGTGGGTATGTGTTAGCCCTAGGTGTTTGGATTATGTGTGCGTGTGTCTGCATGCACACAGTTCCACCATGTGGCTGCCACATACGGGTATTTGTGGGACAGCCACAGACTGTACCTGCAAGGCTTTACAGATCACTGTCTCTGGCCATAGATATGGTACTTGTGCCTGGCAGGGGTGCTATTGACACTATCAGTTACCAAGCCAGACTGGGTACTATCCCCAGAGGTAGATGGATGTACACTGGACCCAGGTCCCTGCTGGGACTGTCCAGAGCCACGTGCACATGGTCTTCTAGGACGTTCTATGGACAGCCCACCCCCAACATTGCTGGGGCTGGTACTGACACTACAGGAGCGGCTGTTGTTTGAGGGATGTCCGCGGCGACTGCCAGCTACTGATGTTGTTGGCATACATCCACGTCGACGACTCAACTGTCCCGCACTGTCCTGACACATGGACATGACATTGCAGAGGACATCTAATGTCTCTCCCCAACATCTATCGGTGACCTCAGTGTAATTACAGATGGCACCAGCTAGGTCACGGATACTGTCTATTACGGTGGTATGTGCCCTTTGTGCCCTCAGTCCCTGTCTGGTGTACTGTTCTATACGTGCCTGTGCCTCCATGACAGCCTGGAACATGTGTGAGGTTGTAAGACCTGTGGCGCATCTGCCAATGGCATGATGGGCAGCAGTGCTCCGAAGAGAACCCTGGGACATCTGCCTGTGTGGTACCCTTCCAGACATCTGGGTATGGCTGCTGTGTCGGGATGCATGTGCCATGGATACCACACTGTCCTGGCCAATGCAGACTGTACGCTGTCCCTCTGCTAAGGGCATTGGTGATGGATGTATTGGCAGTATGACTTTGTGCATGGATGGGGTGGACACTTGTGTAGTGTCGATTGGTGGCCCAAATGATAGACCCTGGCAAACATGCCTGCGCCTAAACACACCTATCATCATTATTACTATCATGCCATCAGTTTCCCTGCTGCATTGAACCAGCCCTAAATCAGCACCTGTGAGAGGAAGACAGGAAACACACTTTACGACCGGTACATGATGTCGGCACACATGCACACATGCACACATGCACACATCCACATATGCACACATGAACACATGAACACATGCACACATGCACACATGCACACATGAACACATGAACACATGCACACATGAACACATGCACACATGCACACAAATACACTCCCCACTAAAACACACACACACACACCAGCAATAGCGAACATACTCAATAGCGTGTGATGTTGGGGTATAGTATCACAAGCCAAACATTTATATCAAATGTGACAGCATGCAGGATGTGTGTTGCTCAACAGCATGCAGTGTGAGTGTAGACAGCCCTTGCTAATAACAGTATACATGGCTTTGATGCATGTGTGTTTTGTTCAGTGAATGGCCTCACCCTGGAATGCAATGTGTACATGGACACAACATTGCTGTGCAGGTATTAAAAGCCCTGCAATGTTCTGTGCACCATCAGTCACAGGTATACATACCATGGCTGGATGTGTATCAGTGTGTCACATAGATATCCATTTCTGATTAGAGCATCTGTGTCTTTAGCAGATAATTGTGGACACAGGTGTAGCACATGCATGCTATGTATACACACAGGATGAGTGGTGCATGTATACCTGATGGAATACCATTGCTCAGCATAGCCATTGTACAGTGGTTATGGTGAGTGTAGGACATATTGTGGACATGCCAGTGCCAGCCATGACATGGCATGCTACCACAGAACTGCAACATGAAACATCACGCATACACAATGTGTGTCATGTGACCTATACACTCTATAGCATTACAAGACATATGTGTGTCACTTTCTACAAATGGTGATTGCTATGCATATTGTGTATAGGTGCATATGTCTGCACACACACAACATTGCAGTGCATAGCATTTCATGATATGTGTAGTACTGTGGCCACTGTAACTGGATGGGGTGTAGTACCATGCGCCAACATCATGCAGCATCATGTGGTCACTCAAGGCTACTAATGTGTGCCAGACTGGCACATAGCATGCTGTACCTGAACTGCAGTACCATGGCTACATTCACCATTTCACAGCCAGTTGTTACATGGGTTTGTGAGGTGCCCAATAGGGGGCATTGCCTAACATGAATGTGTTATGTGTTGAAGAGTGTCACACAGCCACATGTGAGGCATCTACCCCTCAAGTAAATTATGTGTGCTGTGTGGATGAGGTTTGGGATACTGTAGTGTGACCTTACAGCAGGTGTCTGAATATGCCATGGGTAGCATGTTAACGTATACTGCGTATGACAAAGGTGTGTATGTTGTGTGCATGTGTATCGACTCTGCCTATCCAATGTCCACTACGGTGTTGCCACAATTGTGTGGGATGCTCTGTGTATTGTATGTGTTTTAGGAAGCTACCCATGTTACTAGGATGTGCATAGTCTCACAGCAAACATGCACAGCATGCATTATGCATAGGTGTGTTACGTGTACATGGCCTACACCTCACCTATGACATGCACATTTAATTAGCAATATTAAAGGTATAGCACACTCACCAGCATGGCTCTGCTGCCTTGCTGTCACACCAGAGGGACCTACAAGGATATCAGGCACTTTGTCAGTGGCAACAACTGTGGCATTGCTACTGTGTGTTTGCAATCTTACAGTAGTACATCAGTTGACAGTCACAGGCCTACAGATTATATTCCTAATTATTAGTATTGCACAACACTAGGCATCACATCGTCTACCTACACAGTACACATCTCACATAAACATGCTCTACCAATAGAGGTAACAGTATTCTACAGCTATGCCATGTTACCTGCACACTCCATGTCAACTTGCTGGGTGGCTCCGGCCTCCATGATGATACATGTTAATTGTTGTGGTTGTTGTTGACCAGGAGCCACCTGGCTCAGGAGCAGCTCCTCCACTCTGGTAAGGGGGGGATGGATGGCTACCCCATCCCCACCTGTGGCAAGCTGTTGTCTGCGGATATCAGACGCACGCTGCCGGACATGTCTAATTAAATCACTGCAGTGATGGCGTACCTGCTGATATGTCCGGTTATGCATGCCTATGTCATTTACTCTACGGACAAGATCTTGCCACAGCACAGTCCACTCATGCTGGTCCTGGCTGGTTCTGGAGAACAGCAGTGCATAGTGCTGCACCAGGCTTGCTGTGATGGCTTCTTCCTCAGCCGTGCTATATGCAGGATTACGGTAGTGGGACATTACCATGGAAGACAATGAAAAAATATGTGTGAGCAAGTCATATGGCACACATAACATTCTAAAGTACAGATATCAATTAACTGCCATATATAGCAACCTACTGGCTGTCAGAAGATACACACTTTCAATACCACATATCAGTTCTCAACCCACAGATGCCTGGCAGTGCCTGGCACACTCTATATATCAAACCATGTTTTGCACAGCAACAAAGTTAAAACAGTGTGTAAGACTATACAACAGTACATGGCACACTGTATGCAACACAATGCACCACCTAGCCACAAGAGGTATATATCATGCTAATGCATCATGAAATATGTAAGCCATTGCAATGATCATAAAGTCCACTGACAGTATTACCAGTATACCACACTAGTCGTTGATGGCAGACCCCTGCCTAACATATGTGCACATTCGTTAATATAAGTGGCATACTGCTGTACTAGACTATACATGTTGCTAGATATGCAGTTATATCCTGTAACACACATATGACCAAGGCCATGGTACAGGCATACCCACACACACAGCAGACATACATACCAGACACAAAGGTATGGCAACCCAGGTGACCTTTACCTGTGTACCTTACAGTACTGTGTGTCAGTAGTTACCAGGCCTTATGCCTGAGGTATGTAATCTGTGAGAACTACAGGGAACACACATAACAGTGGTTCCAATAAATGTGCACGTACACCATACTGTGCTGTTTAGGCATACAGCTTCAGGTAGTACTACAGTTTATACAGGTGTTGGATTCACCAGCAGTAACACTCAATAAGCATACATGTACTGCTTTAGCCTACAATGGGACACCCCAGTCGACAACAAGGGACTACATCAGACCGTATGGCAGACTGCTTTTTCTGCCTAGCAATTGCATACACATCTTTTGCTGGGATCACAGCTAGGACACATAATAACATGACAGAAACAGTTTCCCACTAAGCTATCACACATATACCGAACTCTGACACATTCACCAACACATTCACCATCACACTCAGTTAACCTCACATATCAATTATTGCAACAAGTACATGTGGGTGTGTACCACTTCATAGGTAGGTAAGAGGCTATTGGCCCTAGGGCCTATAGAATTCTAGCCATACGCTACCCTGGCCTTTGACACACAGGTAATTACATTTCACGTGGCCCTGTCAAGCAGAGACACTGAGGTGATTGCCTGGGTGTATTCACTATCTCCCATACAATCTCCAGGATTATTTATGATGACTGCTAATTAGGAGCTTTGTTTGCTATGGATAGTTGGTTTGTTCCAGAGTATGGGATGTCTCTGAGATAGAAATCTATCCCTCCAGCATGTGCTGTTTATTGTGGTCAAAGGGTTTGGGTCCCTAGAGCGTGTAGCTCATAGAGATTGTGATCTGTTTACGTGGAGCATGTCCAATAGATCTGGGTTTGACATAGCTTAGTATGTTAGGCAGAGGTCACCTCTGGGTAGGCGGTATGTGACACAGTCTAGTTGTGGGTTTGTGGGACAGTCTGCATACGGCATCTGTTTGACGCTGGTATTACTCTTTGTGAGGTATGTCTGTGTCCTTTCCACTTGCTGTAGATGTCTTGTGAGGTACATACCACATGGGGCATTGTACTCTATATTGGGTTTTATGTGTGTGGAGTAGAGGGGAACACTGATCTATATTTCCCTGGATGACACACCTTTTGTGATGACGTGTGCCACGTAGATGGATTACATGACTAGTGTGGAACTGTGACTGTTGAAGGGGAGACTACTGTCCACCTGTGTCCCATGGTCTCTTATCACACCTTCGGTGTTAAGTAGACTACCACCTATGTGGTAGTTCATGGGTACTGAGTATTTGCAAGGAGGGATGCCAATGCAGTGTCAACATTGAGCTTGAGTCCATGGCTTTGTCACCAGGCATCTGTTGCAGTAATTATGACCCTGTCTCTCTCTCTCTCTATATATATATGTGTGTACATATATATATATATATATATATATATATATATATATATATACACATACATATAAACATCCTTTGGTGTACATAAAGATATACATATAGGCACATATACAGTCCACCTGTCATGGTGGGAATATCAAGTATGGGAAGGTTGTGAAGTATACAGTTATGTCATAATATTGCACAGTGTTGTGCGGAATGCATTGAAGGTGTTCTCGGCCCATGTAGCTTTAGCAGGCCTCACTGGCTGCAACACTGCAAACCTGACAAATCATACCCACAGCGTTTAACCACCACATGTCATATACCAGCACTGTATGCTGTCTGGTCTGCCACGCACTACAACCTACATAGAAATATGCACATAACAACATTCAACAATATATATATATATATATATATATATATATATATATATATATATATATATCCACCTTTCACAAACAGTTGCAGTATGTCCCTTGCTCAAAGCACATGTACAGATGCTAATATATCTGACACGGACAGATCTCTCCGTATGTGTGTGCCATACACACACAAGGACCACACTGTTGTAAGTCCATGTACCTCATGGCTGACCTGTTGGGCCTTGCTGCAACATGAACAGGTGTCACATGTGAGCACACAGTAATATTAGAGGGTGTATACATAGCTGCTAATGCTGATTTAGCATACTAGCCTGGTACAGCTGTTGCCAATGATAAGCTACACGTTAATATGACTATCATGCATTTGTTACTCTGTCACATCTATGTTTGCATAACCGTATGGGCTACTACCCCAAACAGACATTGTACACACTACTGTACAGAACACAGATAACATGGATCAGATGTTTGACATTTAATGCTGAACTACATATGTCACCGTCACATCTCACTGCACACAGCTACACACTCATTTCTCCATGCCAGTAGTTATGCAGGGCATCTGTGCATTGATACGTACTGCTGCCATATATAGATGATTCAAACTATGTAGAGTACTCTTCACAAACATCTACTACATTCCAGTAAATACATAGCTGTTACATATCTTTCCTTTGTATGTGTTCGTATTTGTTGTCGTATATCCTGAATTCAGTTCTCAAGGTATATTTGTTTCGCAATATACGTCTTCCTTTCAATATATCAATTACTTTCCAAGTTTTTTTTCAATATCTTTTTTTTCAATATTTTTTTCAATATATATTTTTTTCAATATATTTTCTTTTCAATATCATTTCTTTTGTCAGTATATTAATTTGTTTTCAATATATTCTTTTTGTTATATTTCTTTACATTACATTGCTTTTGTTTTCTCTCTCTCTCTCTCTCTCTCTCTCTCTCTCTCTCCCTCCGTACCTGCAATGGAATGATTGCATGTGTGGACAGCAAGTACAGCCTGCTTTTATAGGTATCTGCACATATGCATGTGATGGCCTCTGTACCAATTGGTGGCCACCGTTTGGCAATTGCATGCAGCCTGCTGTGTGGTACTTGTAGTACTCACTGTCATAGCAACCCAGTGCTATAAATTGCTAAGTCAGGTAGGCATAGTCCTTTCAGATTTCCAAAATGGGGACCATGCTTGTTTGCTGTGGACATCGTTGTGTAAGTCAGAAGGTTGGTATACTTCTAACTGTTGCTAAGGGTGTAGCCAGTTATTTGTATGTTGTACTCAGACCTGAATGTTGCCACTTCCAGTACACAGTTGACAGTGTAGAATTGTACTCACCCCTAGAAATGCAAACACAAGATACATGGGAGTATGGAGTTTATTTACAACTTATACAATTAGCTACCATACATATGTAGTTATTGAGATGTTTTCATTTGGCACATGAACTGTTTGGGAACTGCTATACTGTGGATATTAATGTACTCACTTCTGCACAGTTTGTGCTTTTTATTTTGTTGACATTATCACAGGATGCTCATGAAAACTACATCCTTGCTGTACCTTGAACACACTGGTATTTTGTACATTTGGGTGAGGATTTTCCTGTTATGATAATGTGTGGGGGTTGTAAAGTGCTGCTGTAACATTATTTACTGCTAGAATGTCTGGTTCTGTTATCAAAGTCATGTAATGCAATTCCACAACAACTGCTGGTAAAGTTCCACAGAACAGGTTTTGTGTTATGGCATTCCTATCTTTCCTTTACATTCACACATTCTGATGCATGATATCTATATTTCAGCAACATCCTGCTGTATATCTAGTGTGGCCTAGTGGTACTTCATGCAGTATAGTGTGTCTGGGGTTCAAGACTGACAGTGGTGCTTTATCTTGCTGCTGAGCAGAATAATGCCCCTCATATGTAGGGTGACTATGGCACTTTTAAGCAGTTGTAAGCAGGTTTGCGCGGGTTTGCACGATGCTTAGCAATATTAAGCTAAGTGCACACATGTGCACACTCGCTCAAACCCGCTTACTACTGCTTAAAAGTGCTTACTCATGCTAACCACCGCGCTCATTTCTTTGAAAGAAAAGAAAGTGGGGAGATAGGAAAGTGGTGAAAAAGGGGCACAAAGAGGGAAAGACAGTAGGGAAAACAGCTTGGGATGTGCAGGATGGGTGTAGGGAAGGTCCATAGCTTCCCATTTCTTTAACAGTAACAGCTGTGCATATACTAGTAATTTGGAGGGAAATTTGAAACCTTCCACCCCTGAGAAAGGGGTGAGGACAACAAAGTATGTTCTACTGCCAATTAAATTTCAGTTTCTGTGTCCAGTGGACATTTGTGCAAAATGGGCAGCTATGTATGGGGCGTAATTTTTTTGTGGGAGCAGATTGCCCATTTTTTTTTTCAGGTGAGAGTGGAATGTGGGGTAGGGGAAGTAGGTATGTTTTGGGAGGTAGGTTTGGGAGGTAAACAGACAAGACAAACAAGATGCATACAGGGGCGGAATATGACACATGGGGTGGGTAAACACCACTGACGGGGAAGGATGTTTGGAAATCGCAAGCCCATGAGCCCACAGATGGCAACAGTGGAACTGAGATCCCCACCCATGGGCAGTCACCACTGCACCTTCACAGCCCAGAGGGTGGCTGTGCTGAGGCCTGCATAGGAGGGGCAGGTACACCTGTGAGTCGCGCCACTCTTGCCTCGAGCTGGCATAGGGGATCAGCGACTGAACGCTGGATCTCCCTACGCACCACAGCCCGCACCGTTCGGAGGGTGACAGGTGGACCTCCTCTGGCCATGCTTGCATGGGGAGGGATGAGCCCCATCCCCTGCAGCGCTTCCACCTGAAGGTGGCACAGGGCCCATGGAGGAGGAGGTCCTGGGCTGGGCACCAGACCTGCTGGTGCCAGGTGCCATCGCCAGCTGAGGTGGGACAGGTGGGTCCGCTGGGACCGGCCTTCCCATACGTTCTGTGTTTAGGTGAATTTAATGACAATATAGCCAACAGCATTCCAAATTAGTTGTAACAGCATGCAGTAATATTCCCATTAACCCAACACACCAGAGTTCCAACAGTTGAACAGCAAGCATAACACATGCATATATAGAACAACAGTGGACATTCCAACAGCATGCAGGAATGATTGGTGGCAACAGGCCACCGAGATTGTGGTGTTTGAACAGGGCACATGCATTAAAGTAAATGCAGATATTTATGTACCAATAGGACATATGCCCCAACAAATGTTTTGAGATTACACATACCCATTGAGGTGTGGAATTGCATTGTTTATGCACATACAGTAGGGTGTAAAAAGATACCTCCATTAACAACTTATATGAACTTATAGTTTACACTACATTCCTATTGACTGCAGGTATATATCCCCTACATGTATTATTACACTAGGCAATGTCCATTACGTTGTGGGATGTGTTTTGCTAGTTCCTTATGTACCGGACCTGTATCTAATATACAAACTGTCCAGGATGCAGATGTTACTGCTACATATTTATATATTTTATTTCTATTCATATGTCTACATATCTGGATGTGTTCAGGTGACATTATCAGTTATATTTTAACAGCCCCCTACATTTCTAGCAGCACGCTGACATTTCCAGTGAACACAATTACAAGCTACTCATGTGCCAGATTTACCTATACATGCCAGCCTTGAAACTACAGTTGAGGACTGTATATATGCTTAAGAGATACTGGCACTCCCTTCGTCCTCTTTCTATGGGCCTACCCAAGTGTGGGTTGACAGCGCTTAATACAACAATACTATTTCTATACTACAAGAGTACATCAACATTTCAAAGAAAGTGACACAGACACACTACAGGAGTTATACCTTTATTAATTACATTACACACTTTTCTAGTGGCTCTCTCATTTATTTGTTATTACAGTGCATGCACACATCTTATTCAGGATGTATTATACCATCATTTATGGTTTACAACACTCTTTTTCAGGCTCTCTCACTTATTCTATATAACAATACATGCAGAGAAATAATTCAGGACTTATTATACCTTTATTAATGGGTTACAACACTCTTTTTCAGGCTCTCTCACTTATTTTACATAACAGTACATGCAGAGAGGTTATTCAAGCCTTATTATACCTTTATTATTGGGCTAAGACACTTTTAGTCAGGCTCTCTCACTTATTTTATATAACAATGCATGCAGACAAATTACTAACCTGCCTGGTGGTGTAGCCTTAGCAGCCTATCTGCATAGGCTTGCTGATTCACAGCACGGACACCTGCAGCTGTGAAGTAAATGAATTGATATTTTGACATATACCTATCCATACTATCGACTACACTAGCAATATTTACATACTTCAGTCCATGGCTACCTACTCAGTAGTGGGGCATTTTGCATCCCATGGGCCTCCTGTATCCATTGGTTCAGTTGGTCCTGCTTGCGTCTCTTCAAGTCTGCATGGTGATGTCTAACCTGCTCACCAGTCCGAGGGATGCCTGTGGCACTGGTGAGTTCATGTGCGAGATGGTTCCAGGCCTCCGCTTTGTATTCCATGCCCTGGAACTGGTCCTGTAGGAGTCTAGCATCATGATGATGGACGAGGAGCCAAACCATCACTTTTGACTCCTCAATGCCCCACTGTTGCACTCGGAAGCGAGAGTCCTCTCCAACACCAGCCATTGCTGCCTGCAGATGGGAGCTACAACCAGTTATGGTGAGTATTACCGCCTATGGAGCTTAAATATGCTTCATTTCCTGCACTTATTTGTGATTGGTCAGATTTGAAAGTTCTCAGCTGAGTGCACACCTGCTTAGCACTGGGTAAACTTTGATTCATACGTATATGTGTGTTGACAGTCCATGAACATCAAATGCTGTCATGGCTTAGTGGATCAGTACTGTGATTATGATGCATACTATCCCGGGTTCGAGACCTGTCATTGCTTTCTTATTTTAGTACTGGCCTGACCGGTAGGGGGTGTGGCTGTGTTTAGCCAACTTTGCTCAACTTTGCTCAATGTTGCTCTACGTTTACCAACGTTGCCAGACGTTGCGCTAGTTAGTGCGGTGCGCAGCTTCGTGCAAACATGTTTGGTTTGCGCTAGTTTGCACGATGCGCAGCTCCACGCAAAGCTATTGCACTAGATACACCAGTGCTTAGCTATGGGCAATTATTCTTAAATGTGCTTAATACTGGTAAACGTTGCTTAGCAGTGCTTCACATTACTTAAGATAGGTTACTTATGCATTTATTAGTATGCATGACAGTTTCACCTTCTTATATATATTTAGAATATCGTTCACTACTACATAGACCATTTCGATGCATTTTCATAAAATTTAAAAGATAAATGTCAGGAATTATTTTTATGCATGGATTTCCTAAAGAAAATGGAAAGGGGAGTGGTGGGACTCGAACCGGGAATGCCTCCTCTTTGTGCGAAGGCTCTACCACTACACTATTGCTATTTGACTTAATTTGCATATAAGTGGTTTATTATCCTCTTCGATGTCTAAACTGCTAACTGTAGCTAAGCAATGGGCACACCCACGCACACACGTGCAAATACGGGCAGCTATATCATGAATTATAAAAAAAAAATTGTTTTACATTTTATTTCATTTGTACAGGGCTTTTGAATGTGGGGGAGTGTAGTGTTGGGGGTATACACATTTGAGCAGACTCACTCATATCTGCTGACATTTGCAGATTTAGGCACTGGCAGGGGTGTGGATATTTGGACTGCTCTGCAGTCTGACACGCCCCCTGCACTCCTACATGCTCCGTGTTAGCCTGGGAGTTGAGTCAGTGCGCCCTCATGCATATGCATGACACGATGACATCATACTCTTAGATGGCAGTCTCCGAGTAGGACTTCGTTCATCCTACATGGAGGATTACTGAATCCCCCCCATAGTCAAGCATGCAGCTAAAATGTATGTTGTTAAAATAGCATTCCTTTTGCTTTCCTACTGAAGTACACATAAATCAGACTCTGAATGCAGCAGACTGCTAGACATTTAGGAAATTATCAATCTCTGATTGCCTTCTAAAGTGTTTATGTTGAGAAATCCTTTTTGAAATGTTTTTAAGTTTCTTGCTGTGTATGTATGTATACACACACACACACACACACACACACACACACACACACACACACACACACACACACACACACACACACAATATGCATTTATTTATAATGTAAAAACATTTTTTTTAAACAAAACATATCTTCACACTGCATATTCATAGCAACTAAACTTTCATATTGTATGGGAGCACAAAGAAGGAGAAACTGGCTGATATGCTGTCTACTAACAAAGCATGTTTAGTTGTGACTGCAAGTGGACATTGTCCAGATTATAATGAATGTTTTTATGCTAGAGGTAAGCGCCATGCATTCCCCATGTGCCCTAAATTGCTATAATCAGTGACAGGGTTACTTAATCACTTGGAATTCTTCTTCTTCTTCTAGTAGGGGATAAATCTACTTCAAGTAATTTGATATACTACATTCTGACTTGCATCTGGTGATGGTAATTTATGAATCAAAATTTGTAAGTAAATTATGCCAGGTGTTTTGCATAACTCTTTGTGGAAAAAAAATTTGTAACTGATTTATTCTTTTGTTTTTACTTGATAGTGAGCATGGCTCATAGCTGAATAGGGACTAATGACAACCTCACCTATCCAATAGATAAATAGATGCATGACAGAAACAAAGTTCACCATTACTCAAAGCAGAGTTTAATACTTTAATATCCTTCTATATCACTGTTGTAGTATCCTTTACTTAAGGGCTCTCCTGTTGAGGATAGTCCAATGTCTGGCCAGTATACCAAAGCCTTTAGTTCTTATAGGTGCCGTACATCACATATATGCTGCCTGTGTTAAGTGTAGGACATAAATATACAGATGCATGAACTCAGAACGTCTTTGCCGCCAGTCTGAATGCTGTTATTGAACATGGGTCTGAATGCCCTTCTGCTTTGCTGGTCACTAAGTCATTTTTTCAGACAAATGCCCTGTTGGGGTGTCTTCTCTTCCTTTTCTTATTGTTGTTATGTTCATATCATCCAGAAAGGGCAAATTTCAGTGTGGGAGGCAGATTTCCCATAAAGACCATCACGACTAGTGTCTTTGTTTGGGAGCTTCCCACAGTCATACACAGTGTCTATTTTCCAGCCATTTGTGCCTAAGACCCTCAATAGCTGCCTATCCTCCTTGTCCATATACCTAGAAAACCAACATCTTAAGTTGTTGGCTCAGAGTGCTATGGTACAACCCTCCCGTCCTGAGGACCAGCTGTCTGCAAAGAAAAAGGCCAGAAAAGTCAGGCCTGATCCAGCTGTTGTCCTCCTTCCCCCAGACATCTCTTTTGAAGGTGGTGAAGGCCCTGAAGACTGTCCAGTGCTTGCGCTAGATTCCTCTGCCACAATCTGTTAGAGACTGGCATGGATCTGCCTTTTCACACATCCTCTGAGGCTTTTTAAACATCTGTACCTGACGTTGAGGGGGAACCTCAACTGATAGTATCCAAAGGACTGGAGGGATTCCTCAGATTTTAATTAGGGAGAAGATTCCTACGGAGAAGTATTCCTCAGATTTTAATGAGGGAGAAGATTCCTACAACTATTATGGAGTCATGTCAGGGTGTCTGACCCTCTAAGGGTGTTTTGTGCAGACATCCCACAGAAGAAAGAAAAAGACAAAGCATATTTACCCTGTTGTGAAGGATCCCCGACATGAATGGCAGGATTTCACTTAGGGTTTATTCAGTGCTTTGATGGCCTTGAGGCCACCACAGGGAGTCTGTGTTCCTGCTTCCCTGTCTTCCATTCTAGTCAAGAGGCCTAGTTAATTGGATGCATCACTAGCTTATTCTTCCAAAATCCCTTCCCCCTTGGACTAAATCTACTTCAAGTAATTTGATATACTACATTCTGACTTGCATCTGTTGATGGTAATTTATGAATCAAAATTTGTAAGTAAATTATGCCTGGTGTTTTGCATAACTCTTTGTGGAAAAAAAATTTGTAACTGATTTATTCTTTTGTTTTTACTTGATAGTGAGCATGGCTCATAGCTGAATAGGGACTAATGACAACCTCACCTATCCAATAGATAAATAGATGCATGACAGAAACAAAGTTCACCATTACTCAAAGCAGAGTTTAATACTTTAATATCCTTCCATATTACTGTTGTAGTATCCTTTACTTAAGGGCTCTCCTGTTGAGGATAGTCCAATGTCTGGCCAGTATACCAAAGCCTTTAGTTCTTATAGGTGCCGTACATCACATATATGCTGCCTGTGTTAAGTGTAGGACATAAATATACAGATGCATGAACTCAGAACGTCTTTGCCGCCAGTCTGAATGCTGTTATTGAACATGGGTCTGAATGCCCTTCTGCTTTGCTGGTCACTAAGTCATTTTTTCAGACAAATGCCCTATTGGGGTGTCTTCTCTTCCTTTTCTTATTTTTGTTATGTTCATATCATCCAGAAAGGGCAAATTTCAGTGTGGGAGGCAGATTTCCCATAAAGACCATCACGACTAGTGTCTTTGTTTGGGAGCTTCCCACAGTCATACACAGTGTCTATTTTCCAGCCATTTGTGCCTAAGACCCTCAATAGCTGCCTATCCTCCTTGTCCATATACCTAGAAAACCAACATCTTAAGTTGTTGGCTCAGAGTGCTATGGTACAACCCTCCCGTCCTGAGGGCCAGCTGTCTGCAAAGAAAAAGGCCAGAAAAGTCAGGCCTGATCCAGCTGTTGTCCTCCCTCCCCCAGACATCTCTTTTGAAGCTGGTGAAGGCCCTGAAGACTGTCCAGTGCTTGCACTAGATTCCTCTGCCACAATCTGTTAGAGACTGGCATGGATCTGCCTTTTCACACATCCTCTGAGGCTTTTTAAACATCTGTACCTGACGTTGAGGGGGAACCTCAACTGATAATATCCAAAGGACTGGGGGGATTCCTCAGATTTTAATTAGGGAGAAGATTCCTACGGAGGAGTATTCCTCAGATTTTAATGAGGGAGAAGATTCCTACAACTATTATGGAGTCATGTCAGGGTGTCTGACCCTCTAAGGGTGTTTTGTGCAGACATCCCACAGAAGAAAGAAAAAGACAAAGCATATTTACCCTGTTATGAAGGATCCCCGACATGAATGGCAGGATTTCACTTAGGGTTTATTCAGTGCTTTGATGGCCTTGAGGCCACCTCAGGGAGTCTGTGTTCCTGCTCCCCTGTCTTCCATTCTAGTCAAGAGGCCTAGTTAATTGGATGCATCACTAGCTTATTCTTCCAAAATCCCTTCCCCCTTGGACTATGGATTAGAGAAGGAGGATTCCTTGAGTCCAGGCTCTCCTTTGGAAGAACTCTTCTTTGGGGATAGCATTGCCCACATGATGTATTATTTTAAGTGAGATTGTTCCCAGGTCTCTGATATTTAAAAAAGGTAATATGAGCTCCTCCGGATGGAGTCTCCCAAACCTTCTGCTGTTCCACCTGTTCTTTCTGCCATTTTAGATACCTTTTCTGCAGCTTCTATAATCCCGGACTGTCAGCCTCCTACACCTAAAAAGCCAGATAGGTTTTACAAGGTACCTGAGGATTGCAAATTTCTTTATAAATGCCCCTCTGCCAACCCTTCTGTAGTGTCAGTCTCTTCTGACAAGCCATCCAAATTGTTGCACTCCACCAAGTTGCTGTCTTCTGATAATGATATTAGGGCCATGTAAATATCAGGCAAGGAGGTTTACACTGCTGCCACTTTGTCCTTTAGGGCCATTAAATACCAGACTCATATGACCAAGTATGTTTTGGCTGTCCTTTCTCAGACTTTTGAGGTGGTTTCTGACTTTTCTGACTCTGAGGGGAAGGCTTTGGCCCTTTCCCTGCTGGGTTCCACTTTGCAAGTTGCTCACCATTCAGTCAAATGCAGCTGTGATGCAGCTGATGTCTCTTTGAGGGCTGCTGCCTTTGGTTCAGTTATGAGGCATTATTCTTGGCTTCAGGTTTTGCATAATGACACAATGGACAAACATTTGGATGCTGCTTTGGATAACAAAAGTCTTTTTGGATCGGCTGCTGCTAACCTTTATTTTTGTTTCTCCTATTCCTAAATTTCAGAAGAACTATCATTCCAAGTCTGCCTTTGTTTGTAGTCTTAACCTTCTCCTAAAGGGAAGAAGGGTCCCCAGTGTGTGCCTCCTGCTAAGTCTAGAAAGATTCCTGCCTCTCAGAAACCTTCTTTTTATGATAAGCCTGGTTCTGTTTGAAGGTTTGCTTCCCCCTTCTCTTGGCCAGATTCTGTTGTGCCTCTGCCTCTCCCTGTCTTTTCCAAATTGGTTACAAATCACAACAGACAGCCCATTATTCATCAGGGATATTTCATGGTTTGGATGTCCCTTCCTCTCTTTTCAGGCATTCCTAAACATTATCAGGAACAGCCTTCTCATTTCCCAAAGGTTCTTCACTTTCCTTTGGATCAAGGCACCATTCAAGCTGTGCCTCCCACCCAGGTAAGGAAGGGTTTTATGCTTTTGGTCCTATGAAAGGAGGGTATATGGGGACTGATTTGCGATCTTTCTTTGCTACACACCTTTTTCAAGATTCTTTCCTTTCAGATGTTATCCCTTCAGACATTGTTTCCTCTTCTACTTCCTAATACCTTTCTGGTGTCTGTGGATCTCAAGGATACATACCTTCACATCCTCATCCATCCTCTCTTCAGGAAATTGTTAGATTTCTCTTTCTCTTCCTTGCATTTTCAGTTCTCTCCTTTGCCATTTCGGCCTCTCTACTGCCCAAGGATATTCACCCCAGCCTCGCTCTTGTCATTGCTTTTCTCAAGCTTCAAGGTGTCCAGATTTTTCACTGTCTGCATGACCTGCTTATTCAAGATCCTTCTCCTAGCAGTCTGTTTCAGGATCTCTGGTTTACTGCTTGTCTGTTCCACAATCCTGGGTTCACCATAAATCTCCAGAAGTCAGCTCTGACACCTTTCTGAGATCATATTTTCCTTGGATGCAGCTTCCAGATGATTCCAGTGTTGGCATTCCTTCATGCCTTTTTCCATTCCCTTCTTCCTCTGGCATCTTTCATAGCCAGGGAATTTATCAGAGTCGTGGTGTGTGTGGCTTCCCCTATCTTTATGCTCCCTCTCACCAAGCTGCATATGAGGAAACTTCAGAGGTATCTTAAATCTGTGTGGCTGCAGCATTGCCATCCCTTGGAGTTCCCAGCGCCTTTTCTTCTCTGTTTCAAGCTCGAGCTTCATCAGCTCTCTGACAATCCAGGACTTCCTTTTCAAGCTCCAGTTCTCACTCAGGAGCCAAAGACAGGAGTTGGGTGCTTTCTGTAGCAGCCCCCATAAATTCAGGTTTTCTGGCCTCCTCATCAGAGTTCAGACCATATAAATATAAAAGTGATGTGGGCTCTGCTTCTGGCTGTCCAAACTTTTAATTCTTTCTTTTGTCCCAGGTCCCTCAAAATCTTCACAGACAATATCACAGTGATGTGGTATGTCAGCAAGTGGGGTGGGGTGGCATGATGTCCTGTCTTCTTTACAGACTAGCTCATCAGGTCTGGGATCTAGCTGTCCAGTATCAAATGACTCTTCTGGCAGTTTACATTAACTAAGAGCACAATCTAGTGGCAGACTCTATGAACAGGTCCAGCACACTAGCTCATGAATGGGGGCTTTATAGAGATGTGTTCCTAGACATTTTTCATCTATGGAGTATTCCTCAGACAGATCTTTTTACCTCCCCTCTGAACAGACAACTTCCTCTATTCTGTTTCAGAGTCCCAAGTTCTCTGGCTTGGAAAGTGGATACCCTGTCTTTTCCTTCGAAAGGGATATTTCTGTATGCATCCCCCTCCTTACTCTGTTGCCATAAGTTCTGCACAAGATTAGGCAAAATCTTGCTGGTGACTCCCTTTTGGCCCAGACAAGCTTGGTTCCCCTTTTATTCTCATGCAGCCAGGGGCAAGCACCACAAGTTACTTTACCAGATGGATCTTCTTACAGAAGACAAGGGATCTCTTGTCCAACCTCACCTGTCCACTCTTCAGCTGAAACTGTGGGTGTTAGGGTTTTGATCCCTTTAAGGCACTTTTTTTCTGAGGACGTGCTGTAGGTTCTGCAGGAGACCAGGAAACCCACTACCAGAAAATCCTGTATGTCAAAATGGAAGCAAGTTTCTGTCCGGTGCCTCTCTCACCATCACAATCTCGTATCTGTGGAGTTTCCAGAAGTTCTTTCTTATTTCTGTAATCTGCTCCATGGTGGGTTGGCATAATCTTAAAGCTCACCTTTCAGCAGTTTCTGCTTGTCTGCCCTTAGCTCCTCCTCTTCTGGGCTCTAGATTTGACATCAAGCAATTTCTCAAAGGCATCCTTCATGTCAGACCTCCTGGGAAGCCTGTTTCACCTTCCCTGGACCTCGGTTTTGTTCCTGAAAATTTGACTCTGGCTGCTTTTGAGCCTGTGTCTTCAGCTTCCTTACAACATTGTACTTGGAAGATTGTTCTCCTTTTCACTTTCACTTCAGTCAAGAGAGTGTCTGAACTTCAGGCTGTCATGACTATTCCTCCATTCTTAATTTTTCATAGATACAGGGTGTCTCTTCATACTAATCCTTCTTTTATGCACAAGGTGGTCAGTGAGTTGTCCCTTAATCAGTCTATTCAGCTTCCTTCTGTTTTTTCCTTCTCCGCAGTCTGCCAATGAGAAAGTTCTTCACACCTTAGATTTGCATAGACAGCTCAGATAGTAGCTGGATAAAACTAAAGTTATTTGCAAATATGAGCAGTTTTTTGTTTCCTTTCATCCCAGTAATTTGGGTTTGGCTGTTTCTAAGCAAACCATCTAGTCCTGGATTTCTAAGGCCATTTTCTTTTGTTATTCTTTTCATTGCAAATGTCTTTCCTCATCTGTAAAGGTGCATTCTGCTAGTGCGGTTACCTCCTTTGTTGCTTTTTTCAAGGGTCTGGATACCAATTCTATGCTTGAGGCTGCTACTTGGTCCTCTGTTCATACTTTCACTAAGGATTACAAGTTGGTTATTATTTCCGGGGCCAGAGTTCGCTTTGCCAAGGCTGTCCTGCATGGGTTTGTAGAGGGCTGTACTGTGCCTTCCTCCTCCCAGGTTTCCTTTTAAGCTCTTGTACTTTGCCTTAGGTAAAGAATACTGCAACAGTGATATGGAAGGACATAGTACACTTGTGTAAAATCTTATCATAACAATATAAGCCCTTTTCTTCACTGTTGCAGTATTTGGTTCCTCCCTCCTACACCCTCTATGCTGGCTCTTGCCCTGCATTTTTGTTGCCCTCCTGGCTGAGGGGTCCCTCTTCCTCTTTCTTTTTTCCTTCTGGATGTATATCATCTCCTTGTCCCTGAGGGTATTCAATTCCTCCTGGGGCTTTTTCAGTTCTGGGTGTGTCCGCCTGTATGTCACCTTTATGCCCTAAGCCTTGCGTACATAGCCGGCCTTAGGCATAGGCCAACTAGGTGGCTGCCTAGGGTGCCACCTGGCAGGGGAGCTATTCTAGTACTTATTTGGTGTAAGTAGACCAGGATGGGGCACCAGGTGTTGTGTGGGGGCTGTGGAGCCCTTTTGCTTAGGGCACCAGATAACCTAAGCCTGCTCCTGCTTGTATAGTGATCATATGTATGAGATATAGTGCATATAAGAAGTGAAGGCTTTGCTATAATGGCCAGACTTTGGCCTGTTCTTGGCAGGAGATCCCTTAGGTAAAGAATATTGCAACAGTGAAGAGAAGAACATCTACTGTTATGGTAAGACTTTACACAACTGTACTTTCTCACACAAAATTCAAGTAGTCACCTTTCTCCTTCTTTTGCATGTTTGGAATAAGGAAGAGAATTTTTTTAAACAAAGAGCTCAGATTGTGAGTAGCACTATATTGCCACTGTGACTGCATCATCACAGGCTTTAGAAAGAGTGTGAAAATACGAAGAATTGTATATGGCACAAGTGAGGAAATTTCACATTCTAAACAGGACAAGGACATTATTTAAAAAATAATTTTGTTTTCTTTATTCATGAAAGCATGATTTAAGTTGCTTCCCTCCTATCTTCTCAACAGCAGCACCCTCTGCCAGTTCTACTTTTAGTGGAATTAAGTTTGTTAATATTTGTAGGAGTTTCCCTCCCAGAATCCAGTTGAAAATTTTAAGAGAATCATCCAAGAAAGTCTGTGGTTGAACATGTGGCTCAAGCTTCTGACTCACTGCAGTTAAAGGCCAGGGAGAATAGGAACTGCCCTTTTCTTATTTATTCTGCTGAGACTCCTGCTGACATTTCATTGGCATTCACTCACAATACAGACCTTCAGGAAATTTTGTGCTCTTTGCTGCCCTGAACTGGTGGACTTCTGCAGTCTCCTCATAGCCCATCACCAGATTTGCTGCCTTAAACAGTATTGCCTGCATCAATTTGCCTACGGCTTAGCTCAGCGCAGCATTTTCTTCTAGCTGGGTAGCTGTTGTTTCAGTTCTCTTTATTTGTGGAAGTACCTCTGTTTAGTGTGTGCCTTCTTTATGAACATATCCCTTAAGTAATGCCAGGTTCAGTGTCTACAAGAATTCACCCAAACACACACACCTTGTTGTTTTCTTATACTTCCTCTTTATTCTGTCTTTATTTTATGGTGCTCTGTCTTACATACTATTTAAATGCTGTATATTTTACCATTTACATATTTTATGTTTTTCTGCTTGTTTTATTTATCCTTTTGTTGACTGAGTTAGTCCCACTAGACTAGTGGTCCCTTTTCACGGTAGACCAAAGGTGATATCCACTTACCTTTTCTGCCATATCTGGTCTACTGTAAAGCTCCAGATCTCACTTCTGTCGATGCCCAGCCTGCCTGGCTTTTGCTTTGAGCCTGAGGTGTGATTCCATATGAGTTTTACCTTATTACTAAGTGCTGTGCAGTAGCCCTATTTACTGCTGTCTCTTCACAGCTTTGCTCTTTTTCTGACCTACTTGCTTTACCTTCTGTTTTTTTTTTTATTCTTTGCCCATCCCATCCCACCAGGTTTAATTCACTTTTTACCTATTACCTAGATGTCATGCAGTAAGCCCAGTTATGCCTCTCCCCTCCAGACACTGTATCTTCTCCTTGATAATTATCTTATGTTATATTCATGTCTCTCTTCCATTTAATACCTTTCTATCTTTTAATGACATAAAGCACTAGCTTTCTTGTTTTCACTGACCTTTTCTTTTTTATTCTGCAAAGACACCTAGTATTCACTGTATGTGGTTTGCTTCCTTGCATTTGGTGATGTTTACCTCCTATTACTGTGCATCTACAATTATACTGAATGCATTGATATGCCTGTCCATCATTATGTATTTATTACTTGTAATCTATGCAGTTTGTGTGCATGACATCTTAGCACACCATTATTTTGTTGCTGTACATATTACCTAATTGCTCATTACAGAGCCCATATACCACTAATTGCATTTACTCAATGAAATGTTCATTGCTTGTTTATTGTCTTAATAGTTTTATATAATTGCGCACTGTTTCAGTGGTTGTTCTGCAGCTGGTGCAATCTTAGTTCAGGTACTGCTAATTATATTTTGTTTATTTCACCAAACACCTGCTATCTTTTTGTTGCTACACCTCATGCTGTTTCACTGGTTTTGCATTCACTGTTATATATGCGAAGACCTTTCAGTGATATTTTATGCTTGCAGTCTTTGTGGCAACAAAGTTTTAGCATACTGCGTATACTCACTTGCTGACTTTTGATTTATAATTGGTACTGCTTCATTGTTTTAATACTTTACTTTCTAACCTCTCAAAGATTAATTCCATATACTTAACTATCTTTCTGGCTTTGTGTGTATTTACTTTGCGTTGCAGTACTCTTTGCTATGTGCAGGAATTTTATTACTTTTTCTGACTACTTACTGAGCTGTACTGTGCAATGAGTGATGCATTCAGCTCCATGACCATTGCTGTGTGAAATGTGTTCTGTACAATGTTGTGTGATTATATTTTAAGAGACTGTACCATCGTTTATAAATATTGACACTGGATATATTTTTTATGAACCATTGCAGCTTGTTAGCATATGACTTACTTGGCTTGCTACAAAGAAGTAGAGTGCAGTATATTGCTAGCAGTGTTTACTTATGGGCTTTCCTTCTTTTCAGACTAACTCCTTACATGTATTTATTTATTTATTTATTTTGACATTTGTTAACCAGGTATGTCCAAATGAGCATGAACCATTTTCAGCAGAGACTTGGGGCGAAAAGCTCCATAAAGAGCACTTATCAAGGCAGTGAATAACAGTAAGTACAGAAAGCTTCAAATACAAGCCAAACTTTAATACAGGGTTAACTGTAGATACAATAAATTCTGAAATGCAATACACAAATTAATAGACCAGCAGGTACAGAAATAAATGCTACAAGAAATCAATAATGGTTACTATAGTCACGTACAGATCCCCAAATGTAGTATATAGTAGAACAGCCCAGGAAGATCAGGAGTAAAAAGTATGAAATGAAAAAATACAGCCAAGTAGAGTAGATGCGTGCAGTGCATAGGCAGAATAGAAAGGGCATCTGAAAGGTAAATTGTGAATTACTGTATAACTTACTGTGCATACAATTTAGAATATCAATATCCTCTTGTATTGTTTTTGGTTATCCTTTTTTCCTTAATATTATTTATTATATTGCCTCATACAGCATTCATTTTACAGCATCTGTTAACGCCCTGTACTGTTTGTCTGAGCATCCTACTTGCTCTGTATTTGATTGTTGTCCTTGTAGTTATTTGTCCCTCTGACTTATTATTTTGCTGTTATTTATCTTCATTCATAGATCATATCTCATTCCCTCACAACATAAACTCTCAGGGACTCTGTTCTTTGATGTCCTGAACTGTAAGCTTCCTGCTGTCTCCTCATAGGTGTACACTAGCGTCCAGCATATCAAGTGCTACCTTAAGTCTTATTGCCTGCATCTGTTTGTCTACAGCCTAACATGGCACAGTACTTCATCAACTGTTTCATTTCCCTTAGATTTTACAACTACCTGTGCTGTTCAGCTTGTGCCTGCTATATTTATAATTCCACAAGTTATCCCGGGTTTAATGTCTTCCACAAGTTATCCCGGGTTTAATGTCTTTGCAGGTTTTTTTTCCTCCTACTTATGTGTCTTCTTTGGACTAAATATATTGTATGTTGCTTAGTCCTACATACTTTCTGAACACTGTGTATTTTCTTTCTACATTTTAATTGCTTTCTGCTTTTTACTTTATTACAACTACCAGTTCTCTCACTGAAGTTGTTTCTTATTTCCTTTGATCTGCTGTAAAGACTGGGTGTTGCTTTTGTGCATACCCGGCCTGGTTAGCTCATGCTGGGAGTTAGTGAGTTAGAGCTATGTCTTGGTTTATTCCCCATTCCTGTTCCCCAATCATCCATCCCTTCCCTTGTCAACATTTAAACACGCATAACCATGCTCTAATATGCTGACTCCACACCGCCTTCTTCAAGTAACACAACTAAATTACCTCACTAACTTTCTACTTGCAGGCATACTGTACAGGTTGTACAATATCTGCACTAAATGTGGTATACATTTTATTTAATAAAATCCATCTCTTTTAGTAGTGACAACACGTACTTCACATCAACCACTGTGGATATTAATACCAGTACTTCACACAATGTAGGAAACAGAAAATTTACCTCAGGATTTCTCCGTATACCACTAATGGTCAAAAGCAGCTCCTAAATGCTTGATTCCCATGCATGGGTCCCCTCAAATGATCTGTGGTATGATCCCAGTTATTTTCATTACGGATTATATATAATTATAGACAATGAGATGGGTAAGGACAAGCTAGAACAAAATGGGATGTTAATTTGAGCACAAAAAGTAGAACTGAATATGCTTAAAATGGCTATCAAGAGCAGCTAGCTTAGTTACTTACCTATGAACATATATGAAGCATATAAGCAAAGGAAGCACTTTAGCTTCCAATTCCCCTCCCATTTCCATGCACAGTTTATGTGGCTTTTTTCTGAATCACTGATTCGATATGTGATACGACCATATTATACCTGGACTCAGCTGCATCACACTATGCCTATCTAACTTTTTTAACTACACTCACCTGTGACCCTGCATCAAACTCCTAGCTATCTATACATGTTGAACACAAACTCTGGACACCTTTTCCTTCTTTATTCATCTGCTGGTACTTATAATTTGTACTATTAATGCATATCTTAAACATGAAAGATTTCAAAATATGAGCCAGATCATGGTCAAGTGGGATCCTAGGCAGAGTATAATGGACCAGCCCCCCCCCCCCCAAACATGCCACTATCATTTTACTTGCTGAATTCTCTATAATAACCAATGTAGTTCTTGACACCAATGTTTATCTTAACAGCATCAATCAGATATCCAACTGAGGTGGCTGACTGATCACAATACAAAGTTGGTAATCTGTACTGCATTTCATATTACCATCAGCTGTTGAAATAAATGCATTAAGTCCAAACAGTTTGTCAACCACATTCAATTTTTAGATTTCTTCAAAATTTTCTATATCACATAAATGAGATTAAATCCAGAGAAACAAAGGGAATCACTACACATTTTAATTCACTGTTAGTACACAGTAAAGTAAAGATGAGAAAGCAGCCATAACAGAAGTTTGGATTTTCCTTCAGCTATGTTGTCTTATATCTGTAATTACAGTAATATGACTGTTATTTTTCTTTCCCAAATATGATCTTCTTTGGCTAGGCTTATATAGGCTCCAGGGCCGTTAGCCTAGTACACACCTATGACCCTATAGGCTCCAGGGCTATTAGCCTAGTACACACCTATGAACCTATAGGCTCCAGGGCCATTAGCCTAGTACACACCTATGAACCTATAGGCTCCAGGGCTGTTAGCCTAGTACATACCTATGAACCTATAGGCTCCAGGGCCATTAGCTTAGTACACACCTATGAACCTATAGGCTCCAGGGCCATTAGCCTAGTACACACCTATGAACCTATAGACTTCAGAGCCGTTAGCCTAGTACACACCTATGAACCTATAGGCTCCTGGGCCATTAGCCTAGTACACAACTATGAACCTATAGGCTCCAGGGCCATTAGCCTGGTACACACCTATGAACCTATGAACCAAATATCTTCATTTTTTTCCTTCCAGCAAATCAATGAATTTAGTACTGATTTACTTACTCAGCTATGTACAGAATATTTAGTTTTCTTATTTGCATTAGGTACTGTCACGTGCCCCCCCCCCAAAAAAAAAAAAATGGCCTGCGGTGTGCCCACTTACCTATATCAAACCATAAATGTAGCCAGAAAACGTCACTATAAATAGACTTTGGTCCATGTCACCCCAGACTGTTAGGACTTGTGATTTCTGAAGGTGATGTTTTAGGGTTAGAAATAAAGCAGCCAACCACTGATGATATGTAATGCACCATGCATGAGGACTGGACGTGACTGTAATATACTATTAATGAAGTAAATAACATTTAAAAAAAGAAAGAAATGTTCTGAAATACGGTGCATTAGATGTATATAGTTTTCAATACAAGTAGGGACTTCTAACAACATACTTGGGTATAAATAAAGCACACACATACTATTCCAGTGAAATAAGCCCCTTCTGTCAGGGTATACCTCCTTAAACTGAATGTATTACATAAATATAATGGTCACATTGTTCTTTGACAAATAATGTTTCCTCAGCAGACTATATCAGTAATCACTGACATGATCATATTAACTGTCTTTTGCTTTCACATATAACTTGCCCAAAAATAAGGCCAACATTCTCCATACTTCTGACATCTCACTGAGATGAAAACAAAAAAAAAACATAATGACCACAGAAACATATTTCAGCATGCTGCTGTTAGACATATACATTTCTTCTCAACAACCTATCTCATTTTTATCCAGCAGTGATCATGTGTCACCTTGTGTTTTCATATGCAACATGCCTCTTCACCTCCATTCCAGAAAGATATCAACTTTTATGTATACTCTTGACATTTCAAAGTGAAAGAAAAAAAGATCATAGTACTTTATTTCAGCCTGCCACTTCCTGCACACACATACACTGCCTCCACCACCACCCCAAATTACTTATATCAGTCACTCTGTATAGTTCATGGTTGTTCTTTGCTTTCATACAAAGTCTGACCACTTTATGTCCATGTTTCTAATGTGTGATTCTGAAGCCAGTGAAAGGCATGTTGCAATAAATTTCAGCTTTGTCATAAAACACCTGCAATGACTTAGGCCGGAAAGATCACATAACTTTTCTGTATTTTCATACACAACCTGCCTCCTTACCTCTCTATCTCCAACAAAAAAGACCCACCTTCTGTGCACCTCTTTGATATTAGGTTGTGAAAAGGTTAAAGAAAAAATATCAGAGTGATGTATTTTAACTTGTGTCTTTGAGACACTGCATTCTTCCCATCCCCATCAAGCTGCTGTAGAAGCTACTCTGTTGCGATCACCCTAAATGTCCTTTGCTTTCATTCACACACTGCCTGTCCTAAACAGACAGACAGACAGACAGACAGACACTTCTGATGTGAAAACATCTTCCACAGTAATGCAGTCTAACTTTTTATTTTAGGGTAAGGGCACAACACCCCATGCTAATCTTGGCAAAAATAAATGTATTAGTATGTATAGAATATTTAGGTGATGGTAGTATTTCTGCATTAAATGAAATGTGCAGTTCCAGTTAAACAAAATGAAGATTAAGTGAAGGCATATGGCTTACAAGAATTATTTTTATTAGCAGTGTTTGTAAATGTGCTCAATTGTGCTATTAAAGTGCAATAATGATTACACTAACATAAATGTCAGTAATGGTTACAAAATAAGAAAATGCATACAACAAGGTTGTTGTGATGTGTAGTTGCAGCAGATGTATAGTCTTGTTTCTTCTGGACCCTTATGGAACATAAAACTGTGGTGTGATATTTATTGTTGTAATGCAGACGTTGTTACTGTAGATAAAGTAGTACAATGACTGTCACAAGTTATTTGCATTTTGGTTATGGAAGGGTTAAAAGGGACTTTTATGGCAGTATTATTATCAGAGAAATTGTGTAGTGTTGGGTTTAAATGATAGCTCATATGTTGCTAGGGAAGTTATATGATACACATATGCAGATATTGAACGGAAGGTATATCTTGGAGAAGGAGAGAGCCTTGGGTGACAGTGTATCACATGAATTGCTTTCTCAGCGAGACATTGACTTTGGTCCATTTAAGGCTCTCCACACTGAAGTAAGATCATGATACTCCTGTGGTAGGTAAGCAGCCTAATATGAGCAGCTGACTCCTTTAACAGTCATGCTTTTGCCACTGCGTCACTAGACTGACTGATCTGAGCAAGTGACTGTAAACTATAAATATTAAAATAAACATCTTAAAATAGGCACGTAAAAATCTACTGCCAATCATTAGCGGACCGGAGTTCCACTGCGGCAACCCCTAACCGGGAAAAAGCCAAAAGACACAACAAAACATCTTAAAATAGTTGTGTTCTTATGTTGTGATGTTATAATAAATACTTTATTAGGAAAAATCTTTATAACCTAGAAAGGGCAATCTCAAACCATTTTTATTTCAATAAATTTGATTTGCATTAGATTTTTTTGAAGCCATCACAGTTTTCCTGTTTTCACTGTTTGACCATCTTTCTTCCTTCTGTAATTTTATACCATTTTGCTGCCCCCAGGCAAAATATTGCTACTATTTAAAAAATAACCAACATTATCCAATCGTTTTAATATTTGTTAACCAGAGCAGAGTGCTGATGTGCATGGGCCATTTTTAGGTTTAGACCAGAAGAATAAACAGATGTTAAAAAAGTAAAATAGTTACATGTCTATTCCTAAGTGTGGACATAATTCAGCATTGCTAGATAAACATTTGTGCTTTAAAACCTTTAGCTTAACAGCACAACATATTTTTTGTCATAATTATTGTTGAAAATCTTTATTCCACCTTAGCATGTTTCCTCATAGGTTTATAGGTAGATGATCCCTTGCTGATCTTAAAACCAGTTCATTAACTATGTATATCATGAGTTTTATAATTCTAGATGTGCTTGATTGCTGGAGTTGTGATGTTTGTGTTATGTCAAACGAGTAAAATAATCTTGCCCATTTCCCCTATTTTATTTTCACTGTGATGTCATTGCACCTTCTTTTCCTTCTTCTGTGATAAATCCTTGCATTTGAATATCTCTAACTATTGTCCGGGTCTGACAATATTTCTAGAAGAATGTCATTTAATTTTCTTGTAAACAGGTTCTGTGATTCAGATCCCTAAATCCTTAAGTATACTTCCCTCACTGCAACTTCTACATTTTTATTGCCTTTCTGTTTACTATATCTTGTAAGGTTTATGCTCAGAATCTGGAAAAGCTTGCAGGTTTACTACCATAATCTTGAATCTCACAATCTTGGAAATATACATACATGTATATATAGGGTTACAAATTTTCAAGAATGTGATAACACCTATATAGTTACTATTTTAATTATTTCAACAAGAAGTCTTTGTGGATAGGGGTGTAGCAGTGAAGGCATACTCTACTAGGGCAGCAGCCACAACCAAGGCATTTTTCAGCAGTGTGCAAGGCAGCTACTTCACTGCTGTCCATATGTGTTTTGAATACTACAGACCAGCCACCCAGTCCATGAAGAGAGCAAGTTTTCTCTCTACTGTCCTGAAAGAGGAGATGATCTTGTTTATGACCCGAGATAACTTTTATTTACTTAAAGTTGATGTTTCTAGTGCTATACTACATAAATATTATTGCTTTAACCAATCAGCATTACCTGATCGTTAATTAAGTCTTATATTGTTTAAGTATTCTTTCTTTATGTTTATATACAGGCTGGCTTGAACATAATCTGTGTTGATCAAAACCCTATGCTGTTTAACAAATTTAAATGAATCAAGTGAGTAAGTAAATAAATTAATAAATAAATCCTTAATTGATTTGTCTTTTTCTATGCTCTCATCCCTGCTATGTTCCTAGTAAGTGTTATCTGAACTTTTTCCAGTTTCCTTAGCTGACCTTGATTGTATTATCAAATTGAGTCAGAATACCTGATAACTGGCCTAATCAAATTATTATAAAAAGGTAATATTCCTCTTACTAACAGTTGTTCATAAAATAAAGAACATCAAAAACCACCAAATTGTCAGCCTCCAAAACAATTGTAGGAAATTTTTAATAGAAAAACATTAAAAACATCCATAGTTAAGCACTTTCGTCTTTTTGTTGCCAATACATCATCAGAACTCTTAATGCAACTCAAACTAGCTCCATTTTAAAATGATACAAATACAGACACACCTCTAAAACAAACCAGTCAACACAAATTACTGATATAATTAGTAAAGAAAAAGAAAAAATTCTTAAAGTGGACACAGATTCAGTTGAGTTGTGTAAGTATCCCACACACACAAAGAAAAAAACTTTTTCTTCATGTTAGCCTCACTAAAAATGCTAACAAAATTATTTGAAAACATTTTGTACAATGCTTTACATTAAATGACATTGAAATATCAACAATGTGCCTAAAATTAAGGCACTTCAACATAATCTACTTGTTCTTCTTTTAAGCTCACCATTGAAATATTATTATTTAAACCAAGAAAGTTTGTAGCATCTAGCCTGAATTGCCAGTATATTTCCTGGTGAAGCAGTTTGTTCTGCCAATCACCTACAAAAGAGACATGTTTATTTGTTCCAAAACCAAGAAAGTGAACTTCGTGAAACCAGTACAAACAATGGAATGTCTGGCTAAGGCACTTTTACCATCTTTATGTTGAATATTATAAAGATGTTGGTAAATGTGCTTGTTTAAAACATTTTTAGTTTAATTCACATAAAAAATGGGGCATGATGAACGGGTAGCCATGTATAAACTCTCTGGGAGGAACAATTGAACTTTCCACCATGCTAGAATTTCATCCACTAAGAAATGTGAGCATTGCCATCAATGCCCCTGTATTAATGCACTCTGCAATGGCCATTTGCTAGGGCAATTTGATTTGGCTGGTCATGGTGGAAAGTTCAGTTGTTCTTCCCAGAGAGTTATGACTACCTATGCATTGTGCCCCACTTTTTACGTGGGTAAAACTAAAATGCTTTAAACAAACATGTTTACCAACATCTTTACAGTATTCAACGTAAAGATGGTAAAAGTGCCTTAGCCATGAATGCCATCGTTTGTACTGGTTTCACAAAGTTTGCTTTCTTAGTTTTGGAACAAATAAACATTTCTCTTTTGTAGGTGATTGGTAGAACAAGCTGCTTCACCAAGAAATGTAGCAGCAGTTCAGGCTGGATGCTACAAACGTTCCTGGTTTAAATGAGAATAGTTCAGTCAGTAGTGAGCTTAAAAGAAGAGCACATAAATTATGTTGAGATGCCTCAATTTTAGGCACATTGCTGGTATTTCCGTATCATTTAATCATAAAGCATTGTGCAAAATCTTTTCAAAGAATTTTGTTAGCATTTTCAGTGGGGCTAATGTTAAGAAAAAAGTTTTATCTTTGTGTGTGGAGGGGATATTTACACAACTCAACTGAATCTGTGTTCACTTTCTGAAGTTTTTCTTTTCTTTTTTTTTTTTACTGATTACATCGCTAATTTGTGATAATTGGTTTGTTTTAGAGGTGTGTCTGTATTTGCATAATTTTAAAATGGTGCTAGTTTGAATTGTATTCAGACTTCTGATGATGTCTTGGTAACAAAAAGACAAAAGGGCTTTACTGTGGATGTTTTTAGTGTTTTTCTGTTAAAAGTTTCCTACGATTGTTTTAGAGGCTGACAGTCTGCTGTTTTTGCTGTTCTTAGTTTTGTATTTCTACAACACTGGAGTTTACCCTTGTTGTTGGTTGACTGAGTTGTTCATAAAATGTCACCAAGAAGACAATATCATCTTTTTATATTGGTGTCTAATTTAAATGAGCACATCATTCATCACAACTAAATCTCTTACCATATCCTCTGATGGTAGCAGTTAATTGTCTATAGCATATAGGTATTTCTTATTTGTATAGCTTGAAATGCAGTACACTACATTTAGTAGCATTATTCAACCTCCCCCAACTTCATTTGAACCACTCTGAGGTGGAATCTAAATAGCACTATATTTTTTTCTTCATTGGTGGTTACAATGGTTCCAGTTTTTAACTCATCCATATACTTGCTAACCCCAATCTCTCACTAGTTGGCAGTGTTGACATAAACATATTAAACAGGAAGGGCTCTGACACTGATCCCTGTAGTACTGTTTTGTTTATAACTACGTAATCGGAATTGATGTCTGTTATGGTCACCCATTTTCTGCCATAAAGCCAATTTCTAACCCAGTTATATACCCATTAATAATCAGATTCTCTATTTCCACCCTTTCAGATTCTTGCAATAAGTAATATATTTGAACTGTTCCATATACTAATGCTTTCTTTAGTACCACAATGTCTGTCTCTTACATTTTTCAGTAATGCCAGCCTTATTTCATCATCTTAAAATTATTTTTTTTTTTTTTTTATAGAAACATAGAGAACAGGCAATGACCTGTGATGTCCTATTCCTTTGCCTGAACATATGCTAAGCATCTTATGAAGGACACTATAAAATGGTATAAATGGTACAGCTGCAAACTGTGAAACCTGCCAAAGATTTGGACACGACACACACAAAGTATTACATACCTGTACAGACACGCAGGCCACAGTTTTATTTATATAATGGTGTTATTGCTAAATAGAAATGTGGTCAAAAAACAAAACAAACTGAGAAGCATGTTTGGTTCTCCCTCATCAGATGTCTATTATGCATAAGTGGAATTTGAGCTGCATATCATTCAGATAATGTCATACATATTGTTTGAAAATCAATATGTAACATTTTATAAATGAAAAAAGCTACAAATTAAAATGATTTTCTGTTCAGGGTAAGACATTGAATTTAAAAAATACTTGTGTAAAATACCAATGGAGATCAGCTCAGCTAAAATGAAAGAGTTTTTAAAATATATACATTTTATCTGAGAAAAAGACAATGGTAACAAATATTTTCATGTAATAATATTTATTACAAAATTGCATCCATGATATTTTGAGGCACTAAATTAAGTTCAGAATGACATGTCATGTGAGTAGTGACCACAATGTGGGGTGTGATAAAAGTCCTTTGGGAGTTTATACACCATCCTTAATCCATCAGTATATTTCATATCTCAGTTAGTCTGATACATGCTGGTGTGCACATACCAGACACAAAGGGCATCACTTCTCTGCTCAGTATGTTTGTGCAGTTACTAATAATTTTGCCTGGAATCTTCTAACAAGTATTAATATGTAACTATAATAATCTATTTGCTTATTGATATTTTGTTATATACTGTTTTACAATAGATAGTCTCTGCATAGGCTTAGATCCCAATGACAGTTTTGCAAAGTTGGTGCAGTACATAAATATTGGATAACAATGGATTTAACAAGTTTATATGCTGTAATGTAGATCACCAGAGTATGCATGTTCAGATGAAGATTTTGCGGTAATATATGAATGACCTTAATATTTTTCTGAGGTTTAATGATTCTGGCAATTCTGTTATTCTGTAATGTCATAAACCATAGTTAAATATTTATTCTTTGTTTTTTTTTTTCAGTTTGCTGTTATGTCATTTACACAAAGGCTAACATAGAAATAAAGAAGGTGGCAGAAGAGGATGTACTATTACCCTGTCACCATCATCTTGGGTCACATGGCAAAGATGGTCTTGATATTGAGTGGCTGCTTCAGACATCTGAATCAAACCCCAAAGTGGTAAGTCAAAGCAAAGCTACCTAATTTCTTCATAAAATGTATATATTTTTGAAATTCACAATCATTCTGGACCCCACTATACTTGACTGCAACATTTGACCTCACCTTAAATCTTATTCTTGGCTTTGCTGTTTCCATTATAAATGATGCATTATTTCTTTGCAGTTTCAGGTCTGGGATGAAATCCCTAAGTTATCTTTTTCCCCCTTTGTTCATAGCAAACTTGTATCAAATTCAAATGTGTTTCTAGTAAACCAGAATTCTTATCAGACAAAAAAGAACTAAGAGTGCTCTTTTTCATGGATCACACATCCCTTACTTAACGTATGTCTCTTGAGTCACTGCTACTATTGAATTTTACAGTCATTTGAGTACAGTCATTGTGAGACAGAGAATTCTGAGATAAAAAATACAGGATATTTTAAATAATTCTTATCCAAGGTTTCTGTAACTTGGAAATCAAAATTATACATTAAGGGATGTGTGTGAGTATAAGAATCAAAACCTCAGACAGAAATGCCAGTTAACAGTTATTTTTAGTTTAATTCATTGTTTTAGTTTCAGAATTCTGTTTTGGAATTCCAGGATTCATAACCTTGAACCATATGCCTGCTAAACAGTCACACAGAAGGAGGTGAAACTACTTAACATTTTAAAGTTATGCTAGACCAACATATTTTGTAAGCTCAGCCACTTTGTGTGGTGACATATAGCAGCTTGGGTCTTCTTTGTTTCATTGAAAGCTCATTTCACTGAATTTGAATTCACCCTGACAAAATCGCTAAACTCATTTCACTGAGTCTCATTTCACTGAAGTGAAGTACTAGCACTGTGTAGAGTACTGTAAGGCAAGTAAAAGGTATATTCCCTTTTCCCCACTGTAGTGCAATCCTGGAGTTAGTATATATAGTTGGGGGGCATAGCCCCCCACCTAGTTTGGTTTTATATTATATTTCACGGAAAGCTTCAAAACAATACATTTTAAACCATAGACATGCATACTTACTACACCAATGACTAACTCTTTCCAGAAGACAATATATACCCAAACTAAGTGGGGAGCTACGCCACCCACACCCCCCAATGTGGGGGGGGCTGTGCCCCCCAACTATATATACTAACTCCAGGATCGTACTACAGTGGGGAAAAGGGCATATACCTTTTACTTGCCTTACAGTACTCTACACAGTGCCAGTACTTCACTTCAGTGAAATGAGATTCGGTGAAATGAGTTTTCAGTAATTTGAGCTTTCAGCGATTTGGTCAGGGTGAATTCAAATTCAGTGAAATGAGCATTCAATGAAACAAAGTAGACCCAGCAGCTTATATCCATTACCCTATGATGGTACTGTTGCAAAGGATAGCAGCAGTCTTCAGTGTCCTATTTCCAGTTTGCTCTGCAGTCCTTATATCCTGAATTAACCAGTGACAATACTAGGTCTTCTCTGAAGAATTTTTATGAAAAAGGGAAAAACTGAAACTATTTCATTTAAGAAGCAGTGCAAGTGCCGTAAAACTGCTCTCTTTTTTGGATCACATTGGTGAATAGATTGAACATCCACTTCAGCCTGAGCAATGTCTCAATTTGAAAGACAGCTTCTTGTTTGCTTCAGACTACATTGGTGTTGTTTTATGCTACACTATCAGATTGCTGTAGCAAAGAGTCAGAGAGTGCCTTCCTTGCATCTAAATTGGAGAATACTTTCTCTGTGTTTACTTATACTTGTCACAGGTGGCCACGGTGGTGCAGCGGTTAGTGTTGCCACCTCACAGCAAGAGGTTCTCCGGTTCGATTCTTGGCTGGGGTGCCTTCTGTGTGGAGTCTGCATGTCCTCCCTGTGGTTGCATGGGTTTCCTCCTCCTACATCCCAAAGACATGCAGTAGGTGGATTGGACACTCTAAAATTGGCCCTAGGTGTGAGTGTGTGCATGTGTGTGCCTTCTTTGGAAGGTTGGGCACTGGGCTGGCAACTCGACACCGTAAAACTCCACTGCCAACCATGAGCGGACAGATGATCCGCTGTGGTGACCCCTAACCGGGAAAAGCCGAAAGAAGAAGAAAGACTTATACTTGTCACCAAATGTCTCAAGTGACCATTATAAAGCCTAAGTTGGGAGGTCTCTGTACTTGAAGCTAAGTGGCAGAACACCATCCATCCTGCTCCCTCTTTCTGTGCATCATATATCTATATCATTTTGTCTAACATACTTTCCTCCAACCATTGTTCACTCGTGCTACATCACAGCTTCCTGGGCTGTATTGCCTTTTTTAAAATATGTATTCATCTTCCTTTAATTTTACCTGCCAGCATCATCTGATATAAAGAGCTAACACTGTTAATAGATTATGCCAACCTTTGTATATTTTGTTGTTTTCTTCGTGAATCTCTAACCAGCTCAGCTTGTAAATAAGCTGACCTTTATTGTTTTGCATCCTTACTTGAATGCCATCCCATTAAACATGCTGTCTAGAAATTGAGCAGTAACTAAAATGGTAGCGATTCTCCAGGCAGCCACCTTGCTGATAATGCTGTCATGATGGGAGTATGTAGCTGTATATTTATTAAGGTCAGTGGGGTACACATATATATGAATGTTTTTTCCTGGTAGAGAAAATGTGGTGATGCTACTTTTTGTTTACAAAATAACTGATATGACAGGAGCACTCCACTCATTTGTCTTTATCTGATATTTCTGTGCAAAGAGCAGCCAAGTTATTTTACAAAAGCCTCAGTAAGTTGTATAAGAATGCCACACACTAGAGCACAAGATAGCAATGATGTCCAACTCTTGAGGAACATTCACAGTCCCGTACCATTTTTCTTCCTTAAGTACTACTTTGTAATGTGCTGTTTTGGACTGTTTTAATAAAAAAAAAATAGATTTCTTTTTAGTTTCATGTTTCTTTTATTGCAGAAGTATGGAGGAACCCTGTGACTATTTTTAGCCAGAAAGCTTGCATTTACTTCTATGGAACCATTTTGGGATTAGTGCAACTGCTTTGCTCCTGGAATGAGAAGTGGAACAACACTGATTCTTGGCCTTATTAAACATTACCCATCACTAAAGCGCCTGTGGAATAGTTCTCAGCGACCAACTTGGAATCAGTGCCACTGGTTTCTCCTAGTGAAAGAAGAAACTGAAGTATATTGATCTCTGATTGGGCCATGTACAATAATGTACAGCACTGTACCACACATAAGTGCAGATTTAGAATAGTGAGTGACTTGTTATGCATGGTCTAGTGCTTTCTGTTATTGTTGTGGCTCCAGCGTGTGTGTGTAACAGACAGTAAGAGAGAGACTTCCAGAATGGACTGATTACTGTTTTGGTGGAAACCACTTGAGGTTATGTTTTGGACTTTTATATCACTTAGTACTCTGTTGTATTACTCTAACTAATATGCTACCAGTACAACTACCTAGAGAAGTTTTCAGTAATCCTACAGACCCCTACAACATCTGGGGTGAGGCTACTGATCACTGGAGAGCCTACAACCCACTTATCAGGATCCAGCTTTGGATCAGTATTTGTTTTCCTTCTGATGAAAGGCAGTACAGAGACTCATTGATTCCTAGCTGTGCTCAACTGCAGTGACATCAGCACTAGTATTTGTACCTTTAGAGGTGACTACTCAGTTGACCACATGACAGTGTCTGTAGCAGTTAGGTAACCACGAGCAGGGATTGTAGAGTTAAGTATTCAGGTAGCCACACAGCAGTGCCTGTAAAGGTGAGCATTTAGGTGACCACATGTATCAGTGCATGTACAACTGAGCATTCAGGTGACCACATATATCAGTCCCTGTAGAGGTAAGCATTCTGCTTGTATAAGAGAGCATTCAGGTGACCACATATATATTTCCCTTTAGACTTGAGCATTCAGGTGACTGCACAACAGTTCCTGTGTTAGTGAGCATTCAGGTGACTGCACAGCAGTGCCTGTAGAAGTGAGCAGCCAGATGACCACACAGCAGTACCTGTAGAAGTGAGCAGTCCGGTGGCCAGGCAACAGTGCCTGTAGAGGTGAGCAGTTGGGTGACATTGCAACTTTGCCTGTAAAAGCAAGCAGTCAGGTGACCATGCAGCAGTGGTTGTTGAAGTGAGCAGTCAGGGAACCACGCAGCAGTGACTGTAGAGGTGAGCACTCAGGTGACCATGCAGCAGTACCTGTAGAAGTGAGCAGTCAGGTGGCCACACAGCAGTGCCTGTAGAAGTTAGTAGTCAGTTAACCATGCAACAGTGGCTGTAAAAGTTAGCAGTCAGTTAACCATGCAACAGTGGCTGTAGAGGTGAGCAGTCGGGTGACCACGCAGCAGTGCCTGTAGAAGTGAGCAGTCAGGTGGCCATGCAGCAGTGCCTGTAGGATCATAGGCTCATAGGAAGTTACTAGGCTAATGGCCCTAGGACCCTCACAAGCCTAGCCAAGTTCTAACCTTATTTCCATGATCAGCACCTATTGCCCCTGCCCAAAAGGGACACAGGTAAAACATCCCAAAGTGAATTTATGGTTACCTATTGCCTGTAGATGTGAGCAGTCAGGTGACCATGCAATAGTACCTGTAGAGGTGAGCACTTGACTATAAATATTAAAAACAAATGGACATCAACTTGTTTTTGGACAGCATAATTTACTTAAAGGTGACAGTAGAGATAACTTATTACTTGAAATAGAAATTTTAGATTTCAAATTTGGCTGTCATCTTCAGGAGAGAAGTTAAAATACTGTTTTAGGCCTAAAGCCCGTCCTTTTGAGCAGGAAACAGATAATTAAACAATTAAATGTACATGTAAAGTGCATGTATATGTGTCAGTACTACAACAGGTACTAAGTGGTGATATATGCATGGTGTTATATGCAACAGTACTACAACTATAACGACTGGAAGTTTATGCAGCAGTGCAACTTATAGTGAGTGGTTTTATATGCAACAGTACTACAGTGTATAAGGAGCAATGGTATATGCCATAGTACTACAACATATAATGAGTGGTTGTATATGCAAGTCTATATTATATTAGCGAATGCCTGAAATTGCGAACGCTATATAATCGACCCAAACACTATGAAAATGCAAAATGTCGAACACACTGATCAACAATTTTTTTTTTCCCAGGGAAAAAAATTTCTGATCCGTAAAAAATAAAAAAACACAAAATAAAGTGGGGGCTTCACCCCCACCCCCCTACTTAAATATACCAACTCCAGAATCACACCACAGTGGAGGAAATAGCAAAGTCCCGAAAATGGCCCAGTGATTTTTTTTCCCTAGGAAAAAAAATCTCTGTTCCGTGCTTTCGGCATTAAGCCATTTCATGTAATCAAGTTCAACAAAACAACATTCGCAAATTTAAGCATTTGCTTAAATAATAGGAACCCGTATATGCATGAGTACTACATCACATACTGAGTGGTGGTACATGTGACAGTACAAGTTATGAGTGGCAGTACAACATATAATGAGAAGTAGTGTATGCAACAGTACTACAACATGCTGAGTAGTGGTATATGCAGTAGTACTACAACCTATAATGAGTGGTGGTACATGCAATAGTACTACAACATGATGTGTGTTGGTATTAGTGACAGCACTACAACGTAATGAGTGGTGCTATATATGACAGTACTGCAGTGTATAATGAGTGGTGGTATATGTGACAGTACTGCATCATATACTGAGTGGTGGTACATATGAGAGTACAACTTATGAGTGGTAGTATATGTGACAGTAGAATTTATAATGAGAGGTGGTGTATGCGACAGTAATACAATGTATAAAGAGTGGTGGTATATGCGACAGTATTGCAATCTATAATGAGTGGTGGTATATGCAACAGTACCACAATATAATGAGTGATGTTATATGTCACAGTGCTACAGCATATAAGTGGTGGTATATGCAACTGTACTACAACATAATGAGTAGTCTCATACATGGCAGTTTAATGTATGTGTGGTGGTATATACTTCAGCACTACAATGTGTAATGAGTGCTGGTATATGCATCAGTATTACAACATATACTGAGTGGTGATATATGTACAACTTATCATGCATGGTGGTATAAGTGGCAATACTACAATGTATAATGAGTGGTGGTATATGTAACAGTACTACAACTGTAAAGACTGGAGGTTTATGCAGCAGTACTACTACATAATGAGTGGTGGCATATGTGGCAGTTTAACTTAAGATGTGTGATGGTATATGTGAAAGTACAGCTTATAATGAGTGGTGGTATATGAGGCGGTACTACAGTATAATCAGTGGTTTTATATGTGACAGTGTTACAACATATAATGAGTGGTGGTATATATGACAGTACTACAACCTATAATGAATGGTGGTATATATGACAGTACTAGAACATAAAATGGCTCTATATTATGTGATTGAATGTTTAGGTGATTGAACACCTAAATGTCAACCAGTAAATGTTGAACTCTGACAATCGCGAATGGCCATTTATGCAAATTTTTTCCCTGGGAAAAAATTTGATTGGCCATCATTGGTAATTTGCCCTTTTCCCCAATGTAGAGTGAACTCGGAGTTAGTATATTTAGTTAGGGGGTGTGGGGGGCACAGCACCCCACTTAATTAGTGTCTAAAGATTTGTTTTGGAAAAAATTCACGAAAATGGCCATTCACAGTTTTAAGGGTTCACTTTTTACAGGTCAACATTTAGGTGTTTTATCACCTTAATGTTTGATCACGTAATATAGACCCACATAAAATGAGTAATGGTATATGCAGCAGTATAACAACATAATGGGTGGTGATATATGTGACAATGTTACAAGATATAATGAATGGTGGCATAAATGCAACATTGGTACAATTAATAATAAATGGTGGTGTATACGACAGTACTACAATATAGAATGAGTAGTGGTATATGAGACAGTACTGCCACATAATGGTTGGTGATAAATGTGACAGTACTACAGCATAATGATTGGTGGTATATGCAACAGTACTACAGCATATTAGTGGCATATGTGACAGTACTACAACATAATGAAGGGTGTTATATGTGACAGTGCTACATATAATGAGTGGTGGTATATGTGACAGTGCTACAATGTATAATGAGTGGTGGTATATGTGACAGTACTACAACATTATGAGTGGTGGTATATGTGATAGTAGTGCAATGTATAATGAGTTGTGGTATATCTGACAGTATTACAACACAGTGAGTCGTGGTCTATGTGATAGCACTACAGCATATAAATGGTGGCATATGTGACAGTACTCCAACATAATGAGTAGTGGTATATGTGACAGTACTACAGCATGAAATAAGTGCCGATATATGTGACAGTACTACAGCATAATGAGTGGTGGTATATATGACAGAACTACAATATACAATGAGTGGTGTTATATGTGACAGTATTACAACATATAATGAGTGTTGGTATATGTGGCAGTACTACAACATAATGAGTGGTGGGATATGTGACAATACTATAATAGAATGACTGGTAGCATATGCAACAGTATTAAAATGTATAATGAGTGGTGGTATATGCAACAGTACTACAGCATATAAGTGGTGGTATATGCAACAGTGCTACAACATAATGATTGGTGGTATATACGACACTAATACAATGTATAATGAGTGCTGACATAACTGACAGTGGTACAATATATAATGAGTGGTGGTATATGTGACAGTATCACAATGTATAATGAATGATGGAATATGCGACAGTACTGCAATATAATGAGTGTGGTATATATGGCAGTTTAACTTATGTGTGGTGGTATATGCAACAGTACTACAGTGTATAATGAGTGCTGGTATTTTCTAGAGTACTACAACAGAATGAGAGCTCATATATGTGACAGCAGTACAGTGAATAATGATTGGTGGCACATGCATCAGTAATAGACCATATACTGAGTGCTGATATATGTGACAGTGCAGCTTATAATGCATGGTGTTATATGTGACAGTAATACAATGTATAATGAGTGTCGGTATATGCATCAGTATTACAACTATAATGACTGGAGGTTTATGCGGCAGTACAACTTATAATGAGTGTTTTTATATGGGCCAGTACTACAACATATAATGAGTGGTGGTATATGAAGTAGTACTACAATGTATAGTGAGTGGTAGTATATGTGACAGTGCAACCTATGAGTGGTAGTATATGTGACAATATAACTTATAATGAGAGTGGTATATGTTACAGTACTACAACATATAATGAGTGGTGGTATATGCAAGAGTCCTACAAAATAATGAGTGGTGGTATATATGACAGTACTACAAAATAATGAATGGTGGTATATACAACAGCACTACAATCCGTAATGAGTGGTATTATATGCGGCAGTACTACAACATATAATGAGTGGTGGTATATGTGACAGTCCTACAGTATAATGAGTGGTGGTATATACAGCAGCAGTACAATGTATGATGAGTGGTGGTATATGTGACAGTACTGCAACATATACTGAGTGGTGGTATATGTGACAGTACAACTTATGAGTGACAGTATATGTGACAATACAACTTATAATGAATGTCCATATATGCTACAGTGCTATAATGGTGCAATGATAGGTGGTATATGTGACAGTAATACAGTAGAATTAGTGGTGATATATAAGGCAGTACTAGAACATATAATTAGTGGTGGTATATGCAACTGTACTACAACATATAATGAGTGGTGTTATATATGACAATACTGCAAAATAATGAGTGATGGTATATACGAAAGTAGTACAATGTATAATAAGTGGTGGTATATCTGACAGTATTACAACATATAATGAGTGGTGGTATATATGTCAGTACTGCAACTTATAATGAGTTGTGGTATATACAATGGTACTACAACATAATGAGTCATGGTATATGTGACATTTCTACAGCAAATAATGAGTGATAGTATATGCAACAGTACTACAACATAATGAGTGCTGGTAGATGCGTGCGACAGTACTACATCATATAATAACTGGTGGTATATGTGCCAGTACTATACAGCAGTTTGCAAGGTAGGTCAAGGTGCAAGACAAAAAGCAACCAGCAACTGGGAAAAAAAAACAAAAAACAAAACAAAAGCCAGCACTCTCCAAACCCAATCCAATTAGTTATTCTTTACTTAGTTTAAAAATCATATACTAGTTTCGACAGCAGCCTTCCTCAGTATGGCAATAAGATTCAAATGTTCAGCAGTTACTTATCACTTCCTTGAAGATGACATCACAATTCCTTGGACTCGCATTTAAAGAGATATATTCATATATAAAAACAAAAGTTAAACTAATATTCATTCAAATCAAGAGAAAATAAAGCTCCTAGTTTCACACTCTAGAAATGTTCCTTTACACTAAGGATGTTTTTCTGTCCTAATTTACTTGGACCACTAAACATAATTTTGTCAATACCCAAAAAATGAAACTGGGCATTAGGATGCTTAAGTGCATGCTTAAAGAAGGCATTAGATTCACGCTGACATCTAATATCACTAAGATTCAAATAAACGTGTTTTAAAAAAATCGAGAAGCAGAACAAGAACATGTAACTAAATATATAACCCATTATGAATTACAAGTAATTTAAATTTCATAAACTTTAGGAGTGTTTGCTGATAGAAGTTCCTTACTTTTGAAAATAACAGCATATGATGTACATGCACCACAAGGGAAAGACGCCATTAAAACATTGCCATCCAAAGTAGTTTGTACTTCAAGTACTATATTCAACCTCTTTTGTAATGACTAAAATAATTTCCTGTAGTTTTACCACATCTATAAGAAAAAGAACATTTGACAAGCTGAATGTCCAACAAATGTTTGTCCATCTGTAAAATAAACCAATGATTGTTAACAATCTGGCAAAATGAACTAATATTACTCCCAAAGGTGGCACCCAACCTAAATTTTTGCCTACCATAAATTTGTTCATTCATGTCTTGATATTATAATAATTCATCCCTTGATTTATTATTAGTATTATCCAAAGTCTGTTGTAATATTTTTGGATCATAACCTCTATTAATAAATCTAGATGTTAAATCTTGACTAACACTACCAAATTCTTCCACTTCAGCACAAATTCTTTTAACTCTATAATACTGCAATAAAGGAATTTTATTAATGATATGTCTAGTATGACAACTAGATGCCTGCAGTAAGGAATGTTTATGGAATTTCTTCCTATATGTGGAAGTTTTAACAGTTCCATCCAACTTTTTTGCAGCCAATACATCCAAAAATGAAATTTTGGAAGTATCATAATTTAATGTAAAGCAAAGATCCCACATATTATAATTGAAATATTGAACAAATTCCAATAAAACTTCCAAGTCAGGTAGCCGAATCAACCAACAGTCTTCCAAATAGTGATGCCAAATATCAGTAGAGTCAATATAAATATAAATGTTATGACTGACATCATATATTAAAAATTGCCCAACATATCCCATAAACAAATCAGCATATACATAAGCAAAAGAGGCTCCCATAGCAATACCCTGTAACTGCAAATAACACTTCTGCCTAAAAACATGTTCTGTAAGATGAAAAGAAACATATTGAAATCTGGACTATATAAATTAACATTATTTAACCAATATTCCAGAGCTTGCAAAACTGCTCATGAGGATTATTGGTGTATAAGGATTTTATGTCCAAGGTACACATATACCATCCCATTTCCATCTGTGCATCTTTTAATATATTTAAACATTCTGTAGTATCATGAATGCTAGATCAAAAAGCAGGCAATAAAGGTTTTAAGTAATGTGTTAAAAAAGGTAACGAGTGAAGGTATATGTGACAGTATTACAATGATTATTGAGTGGTGGTATATACAACAGTACGTCAACATATAATGAGTGGTGGTATATGTGACAGTATTACAGTGTATAATGAACGGTGGTATTGATGATACTACTACACTGTATAAGGGCTGGTGGTATATTCAACAGTACTGCAATGTATAATGAGTGCTGATATGTGCAACAGTACTACAGTTATAATGACTGGAGATTTATGCGGTAGTACAACTTATAGTGAGTGGTTTTATATGCGACAGTACTGTAATATATAATGAACGGTGGTATATGCCGTAGCACAACCTATAATGTGTGGTGGTATATGGGTCAGTATTGCAATGTATACTGAGTGGTGGTATATGTATATGACAGTACTACAACATATAATGAATGATGGTAAATGCGACAGTCCTGCAACTTATAATGAGCACTGGTATATGGGACAGTACTACATATAATTTTTATTTTATTTATTTATTTTATTTTACATTTGTTTACTGGGAGAGTCTTACTGGACACATGTCCTTTTTCAGCAGAGGCCCAGGGAGAAAAGCTCCAACAATAACAAAGACATACATTGTAAAATATAAAAATGAACAATAATAAAAGGAAATTATAGTAGCAGACAAATTCAGCAGTAGCACAAATTGGGCATTACAGTACTTCAGAAGTTACAATGTCAGCATGACATATGTGAGTATATACATATAGATAAAGAGGAAGGCAAGTTACAATAGAATTGCGATAAACAAGTGTAGTACACTAGCTTTAACTGAGGAGGTGTTGTTAAGTATATAGAACATAATTATCCTGAAGGTTTGCAAGAGCAAATCCAGGTGTTTACTAAGTCAGTAGTGAGGAGTTTTTTGAATTTTGTGGTGAGTGGTGGTATATGTGACAGCATTACAACAAATAATGAGTGATGGTATATATAAAAGTACTACAATGTATAATGAGTGGTGATATATGTGACAGTACTACAACATAATGAGGGGTGGTATATACAACAGTATTACAATGTATAATGAGTGGTGGTATATGCAACAGTACTACAACATATAATGAGTGGAGGTATATATGACAATACTACAGCATAATGAGTGGTGATTTATACGACAATACTACAACATATAATGGATGGTGAAATATGCAACAGTACTGCAATGTATAATGAGGGGCTGCGATGGTGCAGAGGTTAGCATTGTCATCTCACAGCAAGAGATTCAGCGGTTCGATTCTCAGCTGAAGTGCCTTCTGTATGGAGTCTGCATGTCCTCCCTGCAGTTGAAGTGAATTTAAAGACATGCAGGTAGGTGCGTGCACATGTGGGTGGGCCTTCTTTGAAGTTTGGGCACTGGGCTGGCAACTCAACACTGTAAAATTCACTGCCAATCATTAGCGGACCAGAGTTCTGCTGTGGCGATCCCTAACCAGGAAAAGTTGAAAGACAGTTTACTGCAATGTATAATGAGAGGTGGTATATGCAACAGTACTGCAACATATAATGATTGGTGGTATATGTGATAGTATTAGAATGTATAATTAGTAGTGATATATTTGGCAGTACTACAACATAATGACTGGTGGTATATGTGACAGTACTACAGCATATAATAAGTGATGATATATGCAACAGTACTACAACATAATGACTGGTGGTATATGTGACAGTACTGCAGCATATAATAAGTGGTGCTATATGTGACAGCACTACAATGTATAATGAGTGGTGGTATATGCGAGAGTACTACAGCATATAATGAGTGGCAGTTGATGTGACAGTACTACAACATATAATGAGTGATGGTGTGTGCAACAGTATTACAACATATAGCAAGTGGTGGCATATGCGACAGTACTGCAAAATATAATGGGTGGTGGTATATGCAGCAGTACTACAATGTATACTGAGTGGTGGTATATGTGACAGTATTACAAGAAATAAGTGGTGACGCTACTACAACTGATAATGAGTGCTGGTATATGCAGAAGTACTACAGCATTTAATAAGTGGCAGTTGATACGACAGTACTACAACCTGTAATGAGTGATGGTGTATGCAACAGTATTACAACATATAGTAAATGGTTGCATATGCGACAGTAGTGCAAAATATAATGAGTGGTAGTATATGCGGCAATACAATGTATAATGAATGGTGGTGTATGTGACAGTATTACAACATATAATGAGTGGCTGTATAAGCAACAGTGCTACAACCATTAAAGAGAAAACTGCCCATCAAAGACCAAGGCCAGAGCGCCATTAAAAAATATTTATTGACTTAGGTTAAATGTTTTGTCTCACATACATAAAAGACTTCATCAAAACAAAATACCACAACCATATCCGCAAATAAATTCTAAAATGTGCATGACAAAAACAGCAAATCTACCCATCAACCTCTCTGCAGTACAAAAATACAGAATTAAAAAAAAAAGTAAAATAAATATCCAACAGTGCATAAAAATTAGGACCTAAAAATAACTGTCTTATAATCGACACTCGGAATGGAAAGATTGTCATTCAAACCGGAGGCAGTACTGGCATCCAATCTGAGTTGCCAGTAGAGCTCAATGTATCCAATCAAAGTCTCCCGTAGACCACCTCTTGGATTTAAAGGTACCTGCATAAATAATTTAAATACACTAGAGTCACAAATCTTGCTATGTTTGTATAGAGCATTAGCCTCAACACAATGCCTAATATCATAATTATGCTCATACTTTCATTTTTTCAGTAACCATTCAGTTTTTCCCAACATAAAAGGCCATTCATGATAAACAGCAGGGTATATATATCATGCCTTTGCCATTACAGTTATAGTGCCAATGAGAATTTAGTGACAAATCCCTTGCTTGCAAATACAACGTACTGCATTCTAAAATGTGGGAGAACTGGTTGCACATGCCATATTTATAAGTACACTTAACCTTTATGAGGCCATTGCCAAAAAGATGTATCAATCATTGTGGTTAATAGAGGATCTTTCCAACAAATCTTTAATATTCCTATCTCAGTTATAACTTAAGCAACTTCGTCAAGCCAAGGAAGATGCCTTTAGAAGTAGGGATAGAACACTTTTAAACAGGCAAGGAACACACTGACAAAAGAAATCAAAGTGGCTAAAAAGACCTATTCCGAAAAGCTGAAAAATTTGTTTTTAGACAATGATGCTGCATCGGTGTGTGGAAAGGTCTACAAAAGATTACAAACTGCAGGAAACCATCTCCAGCTGTCTGATGACTTTAATGCTTTTACTGCAGGTTTGATAAGCCTCATGCTACAAATGATAATGTTACCATCTCTCTGTGTTCAGCCTTATATGACTCTGTCTTCCACACATTGTCACTTTCAGCCTGCATTAATTATCTCTGAAGCAGATGTGTGTCATTTTTTTTAAAAGACAGCAGACTAAAAAAGCAGCAGGTCCAGATGCGGTTTCATCCTCTTGTTTAAAATCTGTGCTGATCAACTGGCTCCTGCTTTTACTCAGATTTTCAATAAATCATTAGAGTTGTGTGAAGTTCCCTTATGCTTCAAACAAGCTACAATAATTCCAGTCCTTAAAAACCCAATATAACAGACCTGTTTCTTTGACATTGATGGTCATGAAGGGTCGTTCAGTGTTATGTTGAATAGTATGTTTTTTGGCAAGTTTTACAATGGTTTTCAAAACAAACATGGAATTTTTGAGCCCTTGTGTTGGAACTGACTGCTGGATTCTGTTTTTTTCTTGGATTTATTGTGTGTATTCAGTGCTTGGGCTTTTTTTTGAGCTATTAGGCTGGGTATTATTTTTCCCAAGCCTCTGAGGGTTCTGCAACATTGTTTATGTATTGTTAATACTTGTTTCTTTCCTAGTTTATTTCAGTATTTCCTGCACTGAGTTGCACTTTGTATGTATATGTATATTTACATTTTTTGTCTTGTTTTTAATAGTTGTATGTCATTTATGTAATTTGTACTTGGAGAGTCATCTAAACCAGAGTCAAATTCCTTGTATGTACACATACTGTACTTGGTCAATAAATGTGATTCTAATTCTGATATACAGAGTTACACTGCATTGGAATAATCTCACGTATATTAGGAAAATTCTTCAACACATTCCATTGTCAATTAATAATCATCACAATATCCTTAAAGTTATTGCTATAATTATAAACCATAAAATTCAGATTCAAATTAAAATTGTTCACATATGGGGGCAGGATATAAAGACCAACCTCTGTATAGATTAATACATAACTCCGCAAGCCTGTACAATCTTATCCTTGAAGTCAACCATCAACTGGATAGGATGGCCCTTTCTATAAACATCTGGGCAATAAAATCAACCTCTTCCAAATATTTTACATAATCTGAAGTCATACATGCTGCCATAACCATTTGTCCCTTAATAATACTTCTGCTTTGGTGGAAAATGTGATTGCTCTTAAAATGCAAATATGAATTAGAAAATGACTGCTTACAATGTATACTGGACATAAAACAGTGATGAGTTTTGTACTTAGCCATAACAATTTGTTAACATGTTTGTAAGAGATGGAATGTGTAAAATTCAAAAAGGAAGTATTCACTTTAATATATTTTATAAATGTATGCAAACTCTCAAGTGAATTTTTCCATAAAATACAGGTGTCATCCAGAAATCGAGATAAAGACACCAAGCGTTAGAAAAATGTATTAAAAATACAATTCTTCTCCCATGTATGAAGCACCAAATTGGCGTATATGGGGGCACAAACCACCCTCTTTGCCACCCCTTCAGTTTGCTTATAAAATTCACCATTGAAAAATAGGAAGTTACTTTTTAAAATAACTTCCATAAACTCAACTAATAAATTAATTTCTTTGCTATTCAAAAATTCACAATGTGTTAGGACCTCATAGATCCATTCCAGTCCTATATTACGAGGTATAGAGGAAAATGAATCGACCACATCAATTGTAACAAAAGTCAACTCATCATCATGGTATTCACCCCTAATGTTCCTAGGAAAATCCCAATAGTCTTTGATTAAATACCTCTGACTTAGGAAGAACTTTAATTTATTATCAATATAAAAAGCAAAATGGTAAGTTTTAGAACCTCTGACTACCACTATACGTCTTGGGGGGGGGGGGTTCAATGGATTTATGAAGCATCAAAAATATGGCAGGAATGTTGGAATTTTTAATCCACAGGAATTCATATAGCATCTTAGCTATCATCCCTTGCATAAAATTATCATGAAACATGTAATCAGTTTTAGCATAAGCTATATTTATCTCATTCCTGGAAACAAGCCATACAACCATCATAAGCTACTGTATTCATAATCACAGCTCCACCCCCTTTATCAGGCTTCATAATCATTAAAGCTTGATTAGTGGACAAATCCAAAAGCAATTCCTTCTCTGACATAGACAAGTCACGAAACCTGTGTTTTTTTTTTTTTTTAACCAACATTCTATGGACCTTCTCTTCTAATTCCTCAAACACCTGCAAAGTGGGGTGAAAAGGATTAAGCAAACATTTCTTTTTCAACATCAGGTTGGGACAACTAATGTCATTATTACCTAACAGACAAGCCAAATTTAATTTTCTTGGAAAAAGTTTAAAATCCATTAACACGTCCTGTCAAACATCCCAAAGGTACAAGCTGAAAACATTTTTCAAAAACCTTAAAATAATTGATATCAATATACACATCATATAATTATAAGTAATAAAATTTCCACAAGTATGGACTATGCCATGGTGGGAGAATTTAATTTCTGAATCATTCATTAATTTCTCCTTTTCATACACCCTCTTCCTCTCAAGCGTTCCACTTGAAAACCAAACCCATATTGAGTGGCCGAGGATGTAGGATTGTTGTGTGCTATGCATGTAGACTGTCTTACCGGTGGGAAAGCCGAGGGTTGTCGATATCCACAGAAACCGCATCAACATCACCAAGTGTGGTAGATGTAATTTCCACCAGACCATTGTCAACAGAAGAAGGTTTATTATAGGTAGCATTTGGCAAAGGATAAGCTGTATTGTTACTATATTCATGCAAATCTTTATCAAGATTACCCTTCTTTCTCCTCAAATATATCGTCGTACTTTCTCTCAGCTTTGTCAAACACTTCACAATACTTATAACTGTCTACTTGAAACATGAGTAAGTTTCTCGTTGTTGCTAATGGAAGGTGAAAATAATGTATATCCAACACACTTGTTTAAACAGAAGAATAAGCAGCATGATTTACTTCCTGTATGTAGTTACTATACCTATTATTTAAATGTTGTTAATCCAATATGTAAACAAATATATCTGCACTGGAATTTATGCACTAAACAATATAATCTCTGGTGTTCCTGAAACAGTACTCAATTGAACCTTGTCTTTCTGTCTAAGAAAAAAATGAATTGTAATTTTAACTTGTGCAGAATGGAGCTTTCCCCCCAAGATTCCTCCAAAAAGGGGCAAGGTTCTGCCAACTGGACAATAATGATTAACAAATGCAATAAGTAAAATATATTTAATAAGTTCAGCCCTTCCATCCATGATGGCCTTTCCTTTGCCTATTTGTTTATAAGATTTGCCATTGCATATTATGCATCACCAGATGACACTTTATTATAGAGTAAGACATTAGACATGTCTGAATTACTGCAACCTGCAATTAACTAGCCTCCACCTGCCTCTCTTTCAATACTGAAGGTGTTTCCAAACCCAGGTAAAACTACTTCATTTAGCTGCTAACTGTGGGATAACTTGTTCAATAGTCTTTAAACAAAAAAAAAAAAAACTGTAAGTGAATAAAGGTCACGTTATTACAATTTACATTCTGAAGTTCTTTATAGTGAGGATGAGTTTTAAGGTGTTCTGCTGCCAAGGTTTGAAGAAACCAGGTGTTCATTGTGCTGCAGGTAAATGTTTACGTGTGTGTGTGTGTGTGTGTGTGTGTGTGTGTGTGTGTGTGTGTGTGTGTGTGTGTGTGTGTGTGTGTGTGTGTGTGCGTGTGTGCGTGTGTGTGTGTGTGTTTGTGCAAGCACGGGTGCTCAGTTTGTCAGCTGGTTTGCAGTGCTATGAAATACAGTGACTGCACTTAAAGATGGATGCACAGTTGTGCTTGTAGTCAGAGGAATGGCAGCCCACTTGTGGACAGACTGGAGGTGTCCTCAGTATTAACAGTGAGTTGGTCATGTAGGAGGAAGTAGGAGTTATAGGTCTGAAGTATGCATTATTCCTGTTGGTTTGCTGCATGCAGAAACTGTTATTTCTTAATGATTTGCTGAGGCTAGGTTTGCAGTTTTCCATGGATATTACAGTACATTATCTTTTGGTTTTGTCTCTGCTATAAGGATGAGAGGCATCAGCAGTGGATATTGTGTACAGTTAGAGATCATGGCACAGGAGGGCTTGGGAATTTGCCCTTTACTCACTGTTGTGTAATCAAAGAATTGGTGCATATAAACTAGTGAAGATGAGGGGGGTACAGCCCCCACATGGAAAGAGAAGGGGGACTTGATAGCCATGCAAAAAAAATTAATAGGATTTTTGCCCTTTTGCTGTTATACTCAAGATAGTAGTATTTGTAGACTGCTATTTATTTCTGTTATGATCATGTCTGCAGTCATTGTTCTGTGTAGTCAATGTTTTTTGGTCTACTATTGTTTTTTCTTGGGGATTGCACAATTTCAGAGTTAGTATATAAAATTATCAGCAAAAACAGTTGCTTTTGGTTTTGCTTGCTCTGAGGTTAAACCTTGAAGCATGCACAATAGTTGCAATGTTCTGTTTTTTGACATTTTTACATCAACATTACAGATGCCAGTACGGTGGTGCAGCGGTTAGAGTTGCCGCCTCACAACAAAAGGTTCTCCGGTTCGATTCTCGGCAGGGGTGCCTTCTGTGTGGAGTCTGCATGTCCTCCCTGTGGTTGTGTGGGTTTCCTCCAGGTGCTCCGGTTTCCTCCCAAAGACATGCAGTAGGTGGATTGGACACTCTAAATTGGCCCTAGGTGTGAGTGTGTGCCTTCTGTGGAAGGTTGGGTGCTGTGCTGGCAACTCGACACCGTAAAACTCCACTGCCAATCATGAGCGGACAGATGATCCGCTGTGGTGACCCCTAACCGGGAAAAAGCCGAAAGAAGAAGTGTAGGATACTACATATCTGTTGCACTCATTTTAGTTGAGTGTAGATTAGGTCAACAAAATAGCTACATCTACAGTCTCCAGGGTTGGGGGGATTATAGGCCTTCCCTGGAGATTGTGTGATCTCAGAGTTAGTATATATAATTAGGAGGGGGTGTGAGGAATGCAGGGGGGCATGTTCCCCCTAAAATGAAACACTGTCTTGGAGGTTGCATGCACTGAGGTTTTGCTCAGAACATGCGCATTGAGCTGTCAATGTTGTGAATGTCGAGTTTTGTGTGTGAACATTCACAATGTTTACATTTAAGATTTTAGGGGTATTTAAGTGCATATATATATATATATATATATATATATATATATATATATATATATATGTGTGTATATTTGAGATATTAGTTCAAAATATCTAAAGCAAATTTGACTGAAAAGGTTTGAAGGGAAACACTGAAAATATAAAATATTGAAAGCACTGTGATGATGTGAGGTAGTGCCGGCTATGCCAGGAGAAATAGGGCAGTGGATGTGTAACATATGCCAGCATAGTTAGCTGGAGTTTTGTAAAGAATTATATGCCATTTGTATATCAAACTGATTTGTACTGGTGCTTGTGTTGAAAATGTATTTGTAAAGCAGCTTATGTTAAAAATGTACCAACAGTTGGTCCTGCTGGATAGAAAAAAAATACACCTACATGTCAGACTGTATTGTAACTGTTGAAATGAATCTGTTGTAACAGAGGATACTGAAAAAGAAGAGGTTAAGCTCAGCCCAGATAACTTTGAAAAATAGTCTGAAATTAAATTACCTGGTTTAGGCAATAAAGATGGTATCTTATTCTGATTGCAGCCAGAGACAAAATGTCTGTGAAAACCAGGACTAGGAATCCTCCTGTATTGTCCCTGGGGTAAAGTAACTGCTACCCTGGAAAAGTGGAAGTTTTTGAAAGGTTTTATAGCTTCCAGACGCTCTAACAGATCTTAGAAAAGCTCTGTGTGTGTATTATGACACATACAGTCGATATAAAGAGTGTACACACCCCTGTTAAAATGCCAGGTTTTTATGATATTAAAAAAAAATTAGACCACAATAAATCATCTCAAAACTTTTCCCACCTTTAATGTGACCTGTAACCTGTACAATTTAATTGAAAAACAAACAAATCAGTTGGGGGGGGGGGGACGTACAATAAGCTGGTTGCCTAAGTGTGCACACCCTTAAAGTAATATTTCCTTGAGGCACCTTTTGATATAATTACAGCATTCAGTCTTCTTGTGTAGGAATCTATCAGCATGGCAAATCTTGACTTGGCAATATTTAGCCACTCTTCCTTGCAAAAGCATTCCAAAGCTGTCAGATTGTGAGGACATCTCTTGTGCTCAGCCCTCTTCATGTCACAACACAGATTTTCTATTGGATTTAGGTCTGGGCCATTCCAAAACTTTAATTTTTCTTCTGGTGAAGGCATTCTTTTCTTGATTTGTATGTATGCTTGGGGTCATTGTCTTGTTGAAAGGTGACATTCCTCTTCACCTTCAGCTTTCTTGCAGATGCCAGAAGGTTTTGGGCCAAAATTGACTGGTATTTGGAACTGTTCATAATTCCCTCCACCTTGACAAAAGCCCCAGTTCCAGCTGAAGAGAAGCAACCCCAAATCATGATACTGCCACCACCATGCTTCACTGTGGGGATGGTGTTCTTTTGATGATGTGAAGTACTGTTTTTGCGCCAAATGTACCTTTTGGAATTGTTGCCAAAAAGTTCAACTTTGGTCTCATCAGACCATAACACATTTTCCCACATACTTTTGGATGACTTGATGTATTGTTTTGCCAGTTTTAGCCAGGTCTGGATGTTTTTCTTTGTAGGTTTTGGAGGGACATCCAGTTCTTTGCACCATCACCATTATGCCATATTTTCTCCACTTTTTGATGACTGTCTTCACTGTGTTTCATGGTATATCTAATGCTGCAGAAAATTGTTTGTATCCTTCTCCTAACTGATACCTTTCAACAATGAGATCTCTTTGATGCTTGTAAGTTCTCTGTGAACCATGGCTTTTGCTGTAGCAGGAAACTGAGTAAATGTCAGGAAAACCCTACTAGGATAGCTGGAATTTATTTGAGGTTAATCAGTCTCTCTAATTAATGGCAGGTGTGTACCCAGGAAGACAGAATGCTGTAATTAAAACAAAAGGTGCTTCAACAAAATATTAGTTTATGAGTGTGCACACTTATGCAACCAGCTTATTGTACTTTTTTATTTTTTATATTTTTCCCATAACAGATTTGTTTGTTTTTCATTTGAATCGTACAGGTTATAGGTCACATTAAAGGTGGGAAAGGATTGGAATGATTTATTGCGGTCTCATTTTTTATATCACAAAAACCTGGGATTTTAACAGGAGTGTGTACACTTTTTATATCCATTGTGTGTGCTAGATTCTGGTATAGTTTCTAGTAAAGGGGGTAGTGTGGGAAACAGAAGTCAGGTAAGCAGATTTATGTGATGTCATTCTGTAGTCCAGCACTGAAATAATGTTTTAATACTAAATGAGACAGAAGTCTCAGGGCAGTATGTGAAGCCTGACAAAGAAGGACCACTCACCCATTTCATCTTGCCTTGCTCTAGTAAGTGAACTAAGGGACAGTAATTATTTAGATCAGTCAGGGAAAATATAGTTAGATTAATTAAGTATTGTTTTTCTGTATCTGTGTGAAACTTTCCATCTCTGTTATTTTTAATATTTCCTATGACTGAAACTCTGCTGTTTATTCTTAATAGATATTTAGTATTTTCATGCTATTTTATTAATTATTATTAAATATATTTAAACTTTTCATTGTGGCTGGTCTTTTAGAGAATATTTTAACCTTTAAGAGGACTTTATTTGGTGACACCATAGCCGCTCCTGAAAGCCTTGCTGCATTGGTCAAGCACAACCATTTGTATTAATAATAATTTTAATCAGTATAATTGGGTACCCTGGTAAGAGCCTTAGCGTAGCTGACTTTGGAGTATTCTTGTGGCAGTATCTACATTAGAGTCTGGGTAGAGGGGGCATAGCTGGTAAATCTATGCCAGCCTTTCCCAGGTGCGTGTGTATGTGTTTGTGTGTGTGAAAATCAAATCTCAATGAGTGTGAGTGTCAGCTAATTGGAGCAGGGACACAGAACACTAATTTTACAGAGAGGGTAGTGAAGGACATGGTTTGGAACACTCAGCTGAGGACTCAATTTTACAGCTGTATCAATCTGGAGTCTTATTTGGGGCCTAAAGACACAGAGGGAAACCCAGCCCCAGTTCTGAGTGTGTTCCATGTGTGCTCTAAAGGGAAATTATGCTTGGTTCAAAGAGCTAGATCTGGAAATACTGCATGTATCTATGTGCATCTATCTTTGTTCCAAGTGAACGTCCTTCACCAGTGTCAGTGGTGAGGATTGAGGCTCCTTGATTCCTGGCCCAGAGGAGGAGCGTCACATTTTGGTGACCAGTGGTGTGGATATTCATTGAACTTCTGTAGCCTCTAAGCTGTTATCATTGAACGGGTGTGTTCTCTCAGCAGTCACAAGGTAAACTTACAGAGTTTAATTTTCACAACAGTTTTATTTATTTTTTGCTAATTTAGTTTAGTCAGGGAAGGCAAGCAATGATGTCAGCAGAGGATTATGGCAAGGTGACAAAAAATAACCTGATGAAGAACAATTCGTTTGTGTGAAAGCGCTTGTTCCTGTTTTACCTTCTACAATAAATGATACTTGGATTATATCGTGGTGGTTTCAAGCAATTTCTTCATTAAGGTGACAAAAATTAGTTGGCCAAGGTGAAAAAAGAAGAAACGCTGCTCCAAAGTCACAAAACAGTGTTTTAATAAACCAAATGTAAGCACTTTCATTTCCAATGCTACAGAAAAATCATCAGATAAATACACTACCTCACATCCTTCAAATACGAGGTGAACACTGCCTATTATAGTATAGCATAGTATAGACCTCATTTTGGAAGACATATTTATTACATTTGATCTACTTCTTCACATCAGAGAATGTCTGTTTGCAAGCCTAAGAACCCAGGAATGTGTGACATTCCCAGGATTCATAAGTCAGTTATTGACCGTCCATTGCAACCTATAGTGGCACCAGTGGGTTTGAAGACTGAACCATTGGCAAAATTTGTTGACATTAAATTAGAAACTTTTTTTGTGAACAAAAGCCACATCTTAAACGATTCATGGCACTTTTTGAATTTGATTTCAGAATGTTTTTTTTTTTTTTTGCCTAATGCTTTACTGGTGACAGTTGATGTAAAGGACCTTTTTTTGGTTATTCCCCATGACAAAGGATTGGACTGGTTCCACCAAGTTCTGGTTAAAGGCTCTAACTTGTCCAACAATGAAATTAGTCTTGTATATTAGATTATGGAACTCATCCTGACTAATAATTTTGTACACTTCGAAGGGGAATACTACAAACAACATGCATGCATTGAGATGAGGACCGCTTGTGCCCCCGTCTTTGCCAATATGGTCCTATGGTTTTGGAAAACCAATTTTGTCTTAAACTCAGCATTTGCACCCATGTTGGGTTTGTATCTGAGAGTTTTGGATGACGTTTTTATTTTGTGGAAAGGAAGTTTGGAGGACTTAGAAAACGTTATGGACTTCCTTAACCATTCTATTGATTTTTTTGGAGTTCACTCATCACTATCATAACTCAATAGATTTTTTGGGTGCGACTGTTTATAAGAATTTGGAAAATTTCAGATATGAATCTAATATATATATAGGAAACCAACATTTTCTAATGCCTGCTTACATTTCTCTAGCCAACATCCGATCTGGCAAAAGAAAAATTTTGTAAAATGACAGTAAATTAGGCTATGTAGATTGGTTTCAGATGGTGAAGTGCTCTAAGTACAGGTTGAGAAACTGGTTAGTATGTTCCTTGAAAGGGGTTACCTCAAAGATTTTTTGGACCGCACCATTGATTACGTTATGGAAAAAAGGGGTGTTAGATATAAGCCCCTTTTATGCAACAATGACGTGGGTACCAACTCTATTAATTTTGACGGTCAAGGAACTAACACTTGATATGACCGTCATAATTCATCACAAGTATTTGTTTTGCAATATAATCCAGGTATTTATTCAAAGGTTCATAGGTTCATAGGTTCATACTAGGCTATCTGCCCTAGGGCATTTATAAGCCTAGCCAGAGTGTGTTTGGCTTTCGCCACCCATTTTAAATTAATTTGGCTATGCCCTTTTTCGAGGTTAGTATACTGTGCCTCTGTCTAACAGTGACACAGAAGTGATACCCGGGGTAAACCTACGATCTCCCATCCACTCATCAAAATTCCTCTTGAAGAGAGTCAATGAGGGACTCTGCCTAACCTGGACTGGGATTTTATTCCAGAGTGAAGGGAGCCTCTGGGTTATGAATCTGTCCCTCCAGCATGTCCTATATATTTCAGTGCTGAGGTTCAAGTCTCTCGAGCGAGTGGCTCGATGGGATTTGGATTTTCTGAGGTGCAGCATGTCCATTAATTCCGGGTTGGACATGGCTTTATACGTCAGGCACAGATTGCCTCTGAGCAGGCGGTATGCCACTGAGTAGTGCTGGAGTTTCTTTAACCGGGCAGCATATGGCATCTGTTTGAGCCCTTTGATCCTCTTGGTGAGGTACTTTTGGGGTCTTTCCAGTTGCTGCAGGTGTCTGGTAAGGTACATCCCAAAAGGGGCATTGTACTCAATTATTTGCCTGATGAGGGATGAGTAAAGAGGCACGATGACCTCCCCTGATCTAGATGTGAATCCCTTCATGATTAGGTGGGCTATATAAAATGTTTTTCTAACCACTTTGGCCACGTGGTTGTCAAATGAGAGATTGCTATCAACTTGGGTCCCTAATTACTTCTTCTGTACTTAATGGATTACCACCTATGTGGTAATTTGTGGGCACTTTGTTTTTGCCAAAGGGGATGACTATACACTTTTTGGCATTTAGCTTGAGGCCATGGCTCTGGCACCAGTTGCCTGTTTCTATGAGGCCCTTTTGGAGGATGCTTGTGTTGGCTGGAGAGTCGATTATGGCACCCAGTTTGCGGTCATCTGCGAACTTGGTCAGCCACAGTCCTTCCGTGTTGGCCTGTACCTCAGAGAAATATATACCGAACAAGAGAGGTCCCAGGACTGAGCCTTGTGGGACACCACTTGTAACTGGTTTGGAGTCTGGCAATGCTCCAGCAATTCTAACCATGTGGGTTCTGTCCTTGAGCCAGTTTGCAACCCATCTAGTGACATAGGGGTTTATATTTAAGCTGGTGAGCTTATCTATAATGCCCGAGTGGGGTATTGTATCAAAGGCTTTTGCGAGGTACAGGTAGGCTGTGTGGGCCACCTTCCCCTCGTCAATGGCCTTGGTGACTGTTTCAAAGAAATCGACCAGGTTTAGGAGGCATGATCTGCCCTTAGCAAAGCCAAACTGGGTAGGATCCAGTGTCTGTAGGTCCCATATATCTTTATTTATGAGGTCCATGATGATCCTTTCCATAGCTTTGCAGACCAAGCTAGTCAGGCTTATGGGGCGATAGTTTCCAGGATCCATTGAGGCACCACCTTTGTGGAGAGGGACCACTGTTGCTGTATGCCACTCTTTGGGTGCATATCCTGTAGTAAGGCTGAGATTGAACAGTAGTTTTATGTTTGGGTTTAGCTCTTCTTGGAGTTCATGTAGGACGCAGCCCGGGACACCGTCTGGTCCCATTGATGCTGTGTTTTTTGCTTTGGAGAGGGCGGCTCTTACCTGAGCATCTGAGATGTCAGGGGGGCAGCACTCTGCTGGGATAGATATTTGCCATTTTGGTGGGAGGGAGGGGCGTTTGCGCTGAACCTGTCAGCTAGCATGTTGGCAATGTCTGTGGGTTCGGTGTATTTTTTGTCATTTTGGACTAATTATGTGCATATCTGGGAATTCCCACCCAGGTTACTAACATAACTAAAGAAAGCCTTGTGATTATCCTTAGTGTCCTGTGCAATTTTTCTCTCGAAGCTGGCCTTAGACGATTTTATGAGTGCCCGTAGTTTTTTTCAAATTCTGATCACAGATGCCTTCCCTTTTTGGGATTTTTCTCTATCATGTAGTAGCTTCCTCCTTCTATTGTATAGTTTGTTTATGGCTGGGGTCCACCAGACAGGACGTCTGCCTTTGGAGGATTGGGTCTTGGTTTTATTTGGGATTGCATGATCCATGCATTCCTGAAGGTGTTCATAGAATGCGTTTATAAAGGATTCTGCGGTCTGGGCCGTATTTTCCACAGGCCCGGGGGCTTTGAAGGATTCCACCTCGGTTTTGAGAAGTGTGAAATTTGCTTTAGAGAAGTTTTTCACTGTGGTTTTCCAGGCAGGGGGTGGGGTCGGGATGTGAATATCCAGTGAGATTAGTTTATGGTCTGATCTTACCAGTGAGGGATACACTTCTGGTCTGGAGCATAAAGTCCCCATGTTGGTGATGATCAGGTCCAGTATGTTTTCCCCTCTTGTGGGAGTGGTAACAAGTTGTTCCATAGCATTTGAGTTTATAAATTCTAGGAACCTTTGGGCTAGGGTGTTAGAGCTAGAGCAATGCTCCCAGTCTATGTTTGGGTAGTTGAAGTCGCCCAATATAATGGTGTTTGGAGAGACCTTCATATTTTCCAGCGTTCTCCGGAAGGCCAAGTGGGGTTCCTGGGTTTGGGAGGGTGGTCTGTAGCAGGCTATAAACTGGAAGGCAGTTTTACCTACTGTTAGTTGCACATGGATAGATATTTATTACAGGACATGATTAAGAAGCACTGGGAAACTGTTTTTGGATCATTGGGGCTTATGGGTAGGTTGGGTCCTAAACACAAAGTTGTTTACAAAAACAACAAAAATTTTAAGTGTATTTTTGAAACCAACAAGCAACAAATGAATATTCACACTAATGGTTGTGAAATGAAAAAATGTGGGACCTGCAGACAATGCAGGTATATCTTGGAGGCTAGTAGTTTCCCTGTTCAAGGTTGCCCATATTTGCTTACTGTTAAAGGTAAATATGATTGTAATACTAAGGGAATTATTTACATTAGTTTTTGAACCACCTGTTCTGCTTTTTATATTGGCAAAACCAATTGCCCCTTACGTATGAGAATTTACCAACATCTTTATGCTATTAAGAGCAAAAATACAAGTAATGCACTTTATAAACATTCCATCATGTGACAAGAAATTTGTGTTTGTTATCCTGGAAAAGGTGGGAGCACTAGATGGAGGGGGTGACTGGGAGACCTTAGTGGAGAAAAGGGAACTGTATTGGCAAGTTCTCTTAAATGCCACTACCCCCAGGGCTTAATGAGTGCTTATCGATCAAATCCATTTTAAAGCTGAAAGGTACTGTCTGATTTTTATTATGAAATAATATGCACTTTTTTAGTATCTAAACTACTCAATGGAATTTTATTGTTGGGAATTATATCTATTGATGCATATATGTTTTTAGTTTTTAGTATTCAACATGCACTAGGATTTTATTTGTTATGAAGGCAGCAAAGTGTTTTGTATTTTGTATTTTGGCTACACCTTTCTTAGAAAGTGAGATGTTGCACAAGATGTTATATAACATGCCTTGCCCTTGGGCGCCACCCCCTCAAGGAAGTGAGGTTTAGCTTTTTATGGCCTCAAACAGATGGCCTACGCTGACCGTCTAAAAAAACTCCAACTTTACTCTGTCGCATATCGCCTACTCAGAGGCGATCTCTGCCTAACATACAAAGCTATGTCAAACCCAGAGCTGCTGGACATGCTCCACTTAAAGAAATCCCAATCCCTCCAGGCTACATGCTCTAGGGACCTAAACCTTGTCACCACAATAAACAGAACATGCTGGAGGGATAAATTCCTGTCCCAGAGACTTCCCATACTCTGGAACAAACTATCTATCTATATCAAACAAAGCTCCTCATTAGCACTCTTCAAGAAAAAATCTTGATGATTGGATGGGAAATAGGAAATTCATCCCGGGGATCACCTCTGTGGCACTGCTTGACAGGGGCACAGGAAAATAATTTTCTTGGGTGGTGAAAGCCAGGGTACCTTTTGGGCTAAGCTTGTATAGGCCCTAGGGCTGAAAGCCTAGTACCTACCTATGAACCTATGGTATTTAAAGGATGTGAGGTAGTGTATTTGTTTGTCTGATGATGTTTCTGTAGTATTGGAAATGAAAGTGCTTACATTTGGTTTATTAAAACAATCTTTTGTGGCTTTGTAACAGCGTTATTTTTCACTGTTGGGCTTGGTTACTCACTTGGCCAAAGTGTGTGAAGCCAATGGACTGGTGCATGCCAGCTTGACTAAAGAGGAAATTATTTTGGCCTAAGTTGCAGCTGTAGCCCAGACCAGCAACCAGGAGGACAACCAGTCTAGTGACAGGGATTTGCAGCCCTCAGAAACAAGAAAGTTCACCTTTTCCTCAGAGGACTTAAAAGCCCATCTGGAGTTAAAAGAGACTTGAACTGGAGGTCAAACATTTGGAATAAGAACCAGAATTAACACAAACTATGAATCTGCCTTACATTTGATTCATTCACAATATGAAGTTTTCTTAGTGTTGAGAACCTCGTCACTTTCAGGATGAACTGGTACTACCTTATTGATTCTGTATAACCATTAAGAATCTTGGATGTTAGTTTAAGTGGACTGGCTTATTCAGGGTATATGTATGGCTGTTTTCAGCATTTATGTGTCTATGAAATTGCCATTGATTAGAAATGTGAGGATACTTGTTTTGCATAGTTCTATGTGCTTGTGAACGTGCTTACATTAAACTGGATTTGATTCCACAAATAAAAAAAAATTGAAAATAACATTACAAATTAGATAGGTGGGCAGTGATGGTACACATTGAATGTATACCTCCTTGATACAGTATAGAACACTTGACTACGCATTGTAGAGAGCACCCCAAAAAAGCATAAGTTACATCATTCAAGTAATTGATTTAATTTCATTTCAACTCTCTCAGAGAAAGCTATACATAATTTAACCAAGAAAAATGCAAATCACAAAAAGGCAAGTTTTAAATAGTTTATATTCTTAGACATTATTTGCATGACATGCCTTCCAAGAGAGAACTATTTTTATTTTGCAGAGAAAAAAAGATTAATAAATGTAATCCTAACAATTAGATGTAGTCATTTTAGACAAAAATAAAATCAGATATTAATCAAGCAGTACTTAAAGTAAAAAAAAAATATCTTTTATGCAGTGAAATCACGAACAACAGTTAGTAAATGGCAGACATTAAGCTATGTTTTCTTCTGTTAGAGACGTATGTGAGTGTTCCCACTGGAATGTCTGTTTATGTTCAGACTAGTAATGTATTACACCTTAGGCATAATTGAAAAACAATAAAATACTTTTCTCCCTGTTTGAGAAACTAGTGTAATTCTCATTAAAGTTTAGGACTGTGAATAAAATGTCAGAACACAAATAAATATCAGTAGTCAAGAGCCTGCCAGGAAGCATAAATAGGTTACTAGCAGCTGAAATCTTAGTAATGGCAAACCAATAGAATTAATTATTGCACTCCCTTGAAAACTATTACCATGTGTCTGGTATTGCTTTTTTAAATGTATATCTATCCAGACCCAATTTCTTCATAATAGCTTTCTAACCCAGTTTTATATTGTCAATCCCAAAGCTCTAAACTAGCACTCAGTTTTGGAACTGGAAACGGCTTGCTGTGGTACTTATCACAGTATTTTGCAGAGATAATGTCATAGATGGTCTACAAAAACATAACTCAGATTACATCACACAAAGTTGGGATCCCCTGTATATTTTACAGTAGCTGGCTCAATGCCTATATACACCAAGAAAAATATAACTCTACTGGAGTACTTTTTTTCCCTTTGCATTTGGAAACTCTGGTTTGGGAGATGCAATAAATAATCCTGTCCTCTAAGCCATGCATTTATCTTTTAGTGAGTTTGTCAAATGCAATATGTTCTGCAGGAATAGTGATGCAGTTTTCTTCATTTGTCTGATGTGTATGTGCATGGCTGCTTCTCGGCTGGACCACCTTCTTTGTAGAGTCTGCATGTCCTCCCTGTGGCCAAATGATGTTTAAAGACATGCAGGTAGGTGTGTGCATGAATCATGAATAGGTGTGCCTTTTTTGAAGGTTGGGCGTTGGACTGGCAACTCGGCACCGTAAAAATCAATTGCTAATCATTAGTGGACCGGAGTTCCGTTGTGGCGACCCCTAACCAGGATAAGTCAAAAGACATACATACCCTCTGTAAATGTCTGTCAGACATGTAGCAAGGAGGAGGAGGATGAGGTTGTTCTGGGCACAAATACTTAGGAACATGATCAACAATGTGCAACCATTCGTCTTATTCGCCTTTGTAAATGTCTGTCAGAGAAGTAGCAAGGGTGGAGAAAAGGGTGAGGCTGTCCTGGGTACAAATAGAAGAGCATGATCAGCAATGTGTAACCATTCTTTTTCTTATTTGCCTCTGTAAATGACTGTCACAGATATAGCAAGGGTGGGGAGAAGGGTGAGGCTGTTTTGGGCACAAATACTTGGGGGCATGATCAGCAATGTGCAACCATTCTTCTTCTTAGCCTCTGTAAATGTCTGTCAGTGGCATAGCATGGGTGGGGAGAAGGGCGAGGCTGTCCTGGGCACAAAGTGCAGCCTTTCTTTTTATTAGCTTCTGTAAATGTCTGTCACAGTTGTAGCAAGGGTGGGGAGAAGGGCAAGGTTGTCTTGGACACAAATAGTTAGGGGTTATGTTCAGTAATGTGCAACCATTCTTCTTCTTAGCCTTTGTAAATGTCTCTCAAAGGTGTAGCAAGGGTGGGGAGAAGGGTGAGGCTGCCCTGGGCACAAATAATTAGGGGGCATGATCAGCAATGTGCAACCATTCTTCTTCTTATGCATTTAATCTGCTACTTTACACTACAGTCATTATGAAAGAAAGAAAAGAGCCATTCCTTTTTTCATCCTCATTTTTGGTTTAAGAGTTTTTTTGGTCCCCAACTTTGGCTGGGGGGAGGTATCAATTTGTTTCATCACCCAGGGTACTGATTCTTAATCTGGAGAGAGTGATTGATAAACAGATACACAGAGTAGTAGAATGTAAGATGGGAGATGAGCAGTTTGGATTCAGATTAAGATGCAGCACAATTGAAACGGTGTTTGCAGTGAGACAGATACTTGAGAAGAAGCTAGCGATGAGGAGAGAGTCCAACTGGGTATTCCTAGACTTGAAGAAATCATATGACAAGGTCCCAAGAAAGCTGATCTGGGCAGTACTGCGGTGGTTTGAAGTCCCAGAAACATTGGTAGAATTAGTGCAGGCTATGTACAAGGACCCAATGCCTCAAGCATGAACAGTGTTCAGCCTCACAGAGGGGTTCCCAGTGGGAGTGGGTGTACATCAGGGTTCAGCTCTGAGCCAAATGCTGTTCATACTGGTGATGGACTACATTAGCAAACAGGATGGAGGGGATGGATCAACAAAGCTGCTATATGCAGATGATATGGCAGTACAGGCAGACTCTGAGCTAGAACTTAAGCAAAGGATAGGAGAATGGAATGCAAATCTGAAGGCACACGGGATGAAACTAAGCACAGATAAGACCGTGGTAATGGCATCAAATTGGGGAAATCAGAAGAAGCTGCGAATAGAGATAGAAGGGAAGATAGTGGAACAGGTAAACAGCTTCAAGTATCTGAGAGGGGTAGTTGAGGAGAAGGGTAGTCTAAATATAAAGGTCAAAGTTAGAATCAGAGGGGCTACAACCAACTGGCATAGAGTATCAGGTGTAGTTTATGACAGAAGAATGCCAAAGAAGCTGAAAAGTAAGGTGTACAAGACAGTGGTGTGACCAGTACTACTGTATGGTACAGAAACCTGGGCAGTAAAGGCAGAACAGTTGAAGAAGCTAGAGGTGATGGAAATGAAGTGCCTGAGAAAGTTGGCAGGATGCACACTGGGACAGACGAAGAAATGAGGATATAAGAGCAGAAGCCAAAGTAGCTCCAGTTGCAGAAAAGATCAAAGAGAACAGATTATGGTGGTTTGGACATGTGTAGAAAAGCAGAAGACAATCTGGTGAGGAAGATTTGGGACAGACAGGAAGAAGGTAAGAGGAAGTGAGGATGTCCAGCAAAGATGTGGATGGATTGTGTGAAAGAAGATCTGCGACAGTCAGCCATGAGTGTTGAAGAAGGCAGGAGTGTGGCACTGAATCGAGAGAGTTGGTGACAGTTAACATGATACCCAGACCCCATGTAGAAAAATGGGAAAAAGGGGGCTGATGATGATGATGACCCAGGGTACTGATTAACCTAGCTACATATCTGAGGTCTATACAGCTGCTTTACTGATGCATTGCAGGAACTGAAATGGCATTATACATCAGTCCTTCATCCTGATGGGTCCCCTAAACTCTTAGGAGATCTCTTGGTCTCTTGTCTTCACATGGCAACTCTATAGCTTTCAGGGGCAACAGCCACTTTGCAAAGTAGGAGTATCATCTGATGGGGATCTTTATTTTTCTTTAGACTCGAGAATAAGGACAAAGGGTAAATTGGCAGATTATTTTTTTTTCATGTAATACTGTTGAGTAAGTTTTCTTATATCTCTTCCAAAATAGTTTGAAATACTGTTGTACACACAATCTCATGTGGCACATTTACTGTCATAATGAATAACAATTTTCCATAAATTAGCTGTGCTAATATTTTTGTCCATCTTCCCATCCTTGTCAGTCTCTGTGTTCAGACTGGAATAAGTAGCTCTGTGTACAGATACGGCTCATTTCATAACGTTTGTTTTCTGAAACAAATTTCAGCTACTCCAGTGTTATCACTTGCTGTCTGCTTTTGTATCTGATTCATTTTTCCTCTGTGAACTTTCCTGTATTTCCTGGAGCTGGAAGCCTCCCCGACATGAGAGGATTTAGTACTACAGCACTGTTGACACCATCTGTGACTCTCCCGGCCATCCAGCGCATGGCTTTGCCTTTCTAAGCTCTGCCATCTTAATCATATAGCGTTGGAGAGCTCATCACACTTCCTTTTGTTCCATCCTTCCTCCTTGCTGCAAATGATCAAGCAAGTCAGTAAATACTGAAAGGCTTCTGGTATGTCTTTTTTCTCACTTCTGTTTGCCTTCTTTGCTCTGACACTAAAACATGATTTTTTTCTTCCAGTTAATCTCCGCCACATGCTTCAGGCTACTACTCCATGATTCTCAGCCCTCTTACTTTATTCCTGGCTTCTCTTATTTTTGCTGTAATCCTGGTAGTATTTCATTTACCATCTCTCCTTCCTATAGTAGCTTAAGGTCTTTCACTTTTCTTTTTTTTCTATCTCCTTGTTCTCCACATCTCCATCCTACTGATGTAGGCTTCCATAATAACTACAAAAAAATGTAATATTTGGTCCAGCTCCATAGTTTTCATTCCCGTGCTTGGACCTCTCAACTTGTCTATATGACAACAAGGCCCTTTAAAAGCATAGATGTGTAAACCACATGTGACCCACAAATTTGATTTATATTTGATTTATAGGGGGTGATTTACTGACTGCCCCTACCCATAAGAGACATAGGAGCAAAACTGGGGTAAATATCCAATTACTCATCCATTGGTCCAAGTTGAGCTTAAATAGGGATAGGGAGGAACTCTGCTTACATAGATGGGGACCCTGTTCCAGAGAGTACCTGCTGTCTACATTTTGGGGCTAGAAGCTTAGTCAGTTTAGAATTAATATCAGAAAAAGGTTTCTTTACCTCTTTTTCCCTATATTCATTGACATAGTCCATATAGTCCCTCATTTTCTCCTCTGGCTATCTCTGTTTTTTTATGTTCATTGCTAACGTCTTTCTGCAACTTATGCTAAGTTGCTATCTCTTTATTCTTTTTGATTGCCTATATGTATGTCACCCTACCTCTCTTTAATACCTCATTTGCCAACACTGACACTGTCTTGTATAATTCCCATTTAATATCTTTTAATTGTTAACTGCATTGGAGTGTTATCAGATATCATTATGAGGTAAGTAATGCCATTTGAAGCTAGGTTAGTGTATTCTTTTATCACATAACACCTATCTTGCACGGTCCATGTACTGTGCCTGTCTCAGTAATAAATACATTGATGCCCATATCCAACAATAGTCCAGTATCCAAAAAAAATACATTTCCAGATGTTTTCCCTCCTTATATATATATATATATATATATATATATATATATATATATATATACCTTTACCTTGGGCCCCATCACATCCCATTCTCCCTCTATAATCAGACATCCCTCTTGCATATACACTACGGTGGATATAAAAAGTTTACACACCCCTATTAAAATGCCAGGTTTTTGTGATATAAAAAAATGAGACCACAATAAATCATTTCAAAACTTTTCTCACCTTTAATGTGACCTATAACCTGTACAATTCAATTGAACAACAAACAAATCTGTTAGGGGAAAAATATAAAAAATAAAAAACATACAAAATGCTGGTTGCATAAGTGTGCACAACCTTAAACTAATACTTTCTTGAAGCACCTTTTCATTTAATTACAGCATTCAGTCTTCTTGGATAGGAGTTGATCAGCATGGCGCATCTTGACTTGGCAATATTTGCCCACTCTTCTTTGCAAAAGCGCTCCAAATCTGTCAGATTGCGAGGGCATCTCTTGTGCACAGCCCTTTTCAGGTCACCCCACAGATTTTTCTATTGGATTTAGGTCTGGGCTCTGGCTGGGCCATTACAAAACTTTAATTTTCTTCTGGGGAAGCCATTCTTTTGTTGATTTGGATCTATGCATGGGGTCATTGTCTTGTTGAAAGGTAAAATTCCTCTTCATCTTCAGATTTCTAGCAGATGCCTGAAGGTTTTGGGCCAAAAGTGACTAGTATTTGGAACTGTTCATAATTCCCTCCACCTTGACTAAAGCCCCAGTTCCAGCTGATGAAAAGCAAGCCCAAAGCATGATATTGCCACCACCATGCTTCACCGTGGGGATGGTGTTCTTTTGGTGATACAAAGTGTTGTTTTTGCCCCAAACGTACCTTTTGGAATTGTGGCCAAAAAGTTCATCCTTTTTCTCATCAGATCATAACATATTTTCCCACATGCTTTTGGGGGACGATGTATTGTTTTCCAAATTTTAGCTGGGCCTGGATGTTTTTCTGTATAAGAAAAGGCTTCCGTCCTGCAACCCTACCCCATAGTCCAGACTTGTGGAGAATATGGAGGATTGTTGTCACATGTAATACACAACCAGCACTTGCCAGAAATTCCTTCAGCTCCTTCAGTGTTCCTGTAGGTCTCTTGGCAGCCTCCCTAACCAGTTTTCATCTTGTCTTTTCATTAGTTTTGGAGGTGGCGTCCAATTCTTTCCAACGTCACTGTTGTCCCATATTTTCTATACTTTTTTTGATTGTCTTCACTGTGTTCCATAGTATATCCAATGCTGTGGAATTTTTTTGTACCCTTCTCCTGACTGATACCTTTCAACAATGAGATCCCTTTGATGCTTTGGAAACTCTCTGCGAACCATGGCTTTTGCTGTAGCAGGCAACTGAGTAAATGTCTGGAAAATCCTGCTAGGAGAGTTGAACTTTATTTGGGGTTAATTGGTGTCTCTTTAATTGATGGCAGGTGCGTACCCAAGAAGACTGAATTATGTAATTAAATCAAATGGTACTTTAACAAAGTATTTGTTTAAGGGTGTGCACACACAACAAAGTATTAGTTTAAGGGTGTGCATACTTATGCATGCAGCATATTGTATGTTTTTTATTTTGTATATTTTTCCCCTAAGAGATTTGTTTGTTTTTCTATTGAATTATACAAGTTATAGGTCACATTAAAGGTGGGAAATGTTTTGAAATGATTTCTTGTGGTCTCATTTTTTTATATTACAAAAACCTGGCATTTTAACAGGGGACTGTAAACCTTTTATATCCCCTAATATTTGACTCATCTCTGCTATTGTTGTTTTCAGGGGGAATGTATTCTGAGGCCATGGTAACTTTTAATTCTTGCCTCATATGTTTAATTTTCATTTCCTGGATTATCAAATTAACCCCCTTCTTAGTAATGTAAGTACCCCTCTCCTTCTGTCATTCTCAAGCCCAGCATAATATGCTACTCTCTTGCTTATTTTTGATTATTTCTTCATATTCTGGGTTGCTTAGATGCACTTCCTTTAATAAAGCTATGTCTGTATCTCTTTTTTTATCAAAAAGGTCAATATTTCTTCCTCCTTTTTTTGTCTCATTCACTCCATTTGCATTCTATGTTAATATGTTTAATGTCATATAGTACTATTGTTTTTCATTATTCCTTTCTGTTCTCTTGCTAGGCTTACTAAAATAACATTATCTGGGGACCTTACCTTCTTAAACTGTCATTTTGCAGAAAACTGTTGCCCTTCTTCCCTGGATACCTGTTCATGTCGTAGCACTTATTCTGGTCACACAATATTTGAAATGAAATGCTTGATACAAACTTACCCCCATACCAAAATCAGTAACCACATAAAACTACATTTTATTTGCAAAAACTACTTGACTTGAGAGTATTTGTTTCATAGTTAACCTTGTAGTCTAGTTCAGTCTCAAGCAAAACCTTGACTTCTGCTCTGTCTGCCACTCTCATATCTGGGATTACTTTAATTCTCTCCATAAAGTTCAGAGAAAAGTTTGATCTCTTTATTATCTACTGTTTTTATTCTCTATTGGGTATCCATGACTCACCCACATATTCCCCATACACTTCAAATCTCTGTTTCTATTTTTTTCTTCTTTCTCTTTCTGTCTAGTTACATTTTCCTCTGCCCTTCATCCTCTCCTATTGGTTGAATTGGTACTTTCTATATGATCATTTTTTTACTGACCTCCTAAGCAGCTTCTGAGTTCACCCTAAGGAACATAATACTCAATTTTGGAGCTTCCCTCTCTGCTTACCCATAGTCTCCAAAGTGCACGTACCTTCCACAAATGCAGTAAGAGCACATGCAAACACTTCTTCCTTTTCATTCTACTCCTGTTTTATTTTATTTTAGAGAATGGGCAAACCATAAATTTCACCCTGATTATATGGGGTAATGTATAGGGAACGCTTATTAAAAAGCAAGTCAGAATGCTTTAGGGCAGCATATTAAGCTGCCAAGAAGCTTGGACAGTAAAAAAAAAAAAGCAGATGCCATTTATTAAAGATTGATAAGCAGTGCTTTGTTGTTTAGTGAGAGCAAAATAAAAGAAAGGAAAGTGTGTGTGTGTGTGTGTGTGTGTGTGTGTGTGTGTGTGTGTGTGAGAGTGTGTGTGTGTGTGTGTGTGTGTGTGTGTGTGTGTGTGTGTGTGTGTGTGTGTGTGTGTGTGTGTGTGTGAGTGCGTGTCCCTGGCATCTCTGTGTGTGCATGTCCCTGGCATCTCTGTGTGTGTGTATGCATGCGTTCCTGTGTGGGTTTATGTGAGAGAGAGAGAAAAAGAAGGCATAAATGAGAGAAAGAGAGAGAGACAGCATCAACTGTAACACAGCATGTATTTGTTGACAATAAGAAGTATGAAACTCTGACTTTAATCATCAGTATGAGAAAGAGATAGAGAGCACTGACAGCAACATGCAGTCCATCAAAACAGACTCATTAACATTAAGATATAGGAAACTGTTAATGTCTGGCATTCTTGACTGACTTTAATTCTCAGTGATTTGCCAGAAACTCAATGGACAGAACAACATTAAGCAGCAAAATCAGGGACAGTAAATGGGGGGGTTGCAATGCCCTTGCATTCCATGATTTTTTCATTCATTTGCAAAAGTGGCTGCAACTGCTGTATGTGTGTGTTTGTGTGTGTAGACATTAAGTACTTAGATAACTTATATTTCAGCTGCAAAATGCTTTCTCCAACAACAATTACATATACTTCAGCCAGTTTGAAACATTAGACACAGGAACTATTTTACATCAAAAATATAAAAATGTGTACAGTAATAAAATACAGAACAGTTTAATAGAAAGGCCATTTTTAAGTGCTAAAATGCCCTCCAGGGCATGTGTTACTGAAGAAATAACAGACACCTTAGAGGGCATTATTACTTGCTTATTCATAAACAAGAGACTCTGACCAACCCAGGCTGCAGTGAGAGGCAAGCTGCCTACTGGGGCATTTTAACACATCAGAAACCCATCACTTACCCCCCCCCCAAATATAAATTCTGTAAATGTTAGCCCATGAAAATTCTGTTGCTACAAAAATGAAGGGATAAAGGGAGAAAGAGAAGAAACATAATAAACCTATATATATATATATATATATATATATATATATATATATATATATATATATGGGAACACTTCACATAATCGAATTATTGAAATCTCGAATTTCATATGGTCGAGACCATATGATCGAGATTTCAATAAATCGAATGTGTGTAGTGTTTAGAAATAACACTTTACTTACCGTAATACATTAAGTGCACACAGAGGCAAGTATTGTTGCATGCCTTGTGTGTACGTAATGTTGTATTTGTTTTGTGGTGTTGGCAGGAAGTAAAGAAATCTCCCGTTTTGCGCTTCCGCATACAGCGCAAGATGGGAGATTTCCCATCTCCCCACTGTAGCTATATATATATATATATATATATATATATATATATATATATATATATATATATTTATATCACATCATTCACTCGCACCATTTGTCTTTAAAGTCTTCATTTTTGGCAGTAACAGTACTTTGCCTTATTTCTATAATTCAGTCACTGTTTACATTCATGTCCAGAAAACAAACTGCTATAGGGTCTCTTACTTCATGAGAATTCTTCAGAAAAAGGAAAGAGAAATGCAAATGCATCTTCCAGAATAATGGAAATGCTTTTTTTTCTGGGAATCTCTGTCATACTAGATGCTTGAGTGACTTTGTTTTCCACTTTGTTTGCATGACATCATTTGTAAATGCCTCCCCACTATCACATTCATCAAATTTCTTAGATTGTTCCTGCAAAGCCATGTATAGGTCGACATATATGTCTTGACTCCCAGTTAGCTAGAACACCTTGAAGATGACAGGACACAGTAGCCTAAATGTGATATGTAACTCTGCATTTTCTACAACATGGCATAAAGGCAATCCACTGGACTCAGATGTATCAGTAATAGTCATTCTCCACTTAAATTCTCACATCCCTCACCTCAAAGCCACCTGCTTCCTCCACAACTTGGATAGTATTTCATCTTTCTTTTGGTATGAAATGTATTTTGACCAGCATTCGTTTCTTCAATCTACCCACTGATAACATACACCTTGTATACTCTTTCTATCTCCAAATGTTGCACTGGAATATTTGTGCAATTACTGATTGTGCTGTTTGTGAGGCTGCCAGCTCAACTAGCTAGGATTTTGTAAATAATTCTATGTCATTTATGAATATTAATATGCTTCATATACTTGTCTTACAAATGTAAGAGAACTATATGTTATGTGGATATTAAACTACTGGTGCAGAAGTGTCAAGAATGTAACTACAGTGTACCGTACTGGAAAAGAACAGAAATGTATATAAACTATAGTTTGAACATACAGAGTTAACTTACAAACCCTCAAGAAAATAAGTTTAAAAGGAAAGTGTTTTACAACTGTATTTCAGTGCAGCAAGCAGACACAATGTCTAGAAAAAGAGGTTTTTCCTATTGTTTTGAAACAGAAATAATTACTAGGTTTAAAATGTAAAGTATTTGTATTGCTCTGTGACTTCCTAGCAGCTGCACATCTGAGAGATCAGTATTTTTGAAACAGAGGTGCTAAATTCTAAGTATCTGTTTAGCCTGGGAACTGGAGGCAGGTGACAAAGAGTGATGTCATCCAAAGCTGACCCAGCAGTAATGTTTAAATATTAATTTGGGAACTCTCTCAGAGATTGTGTTTGTCTTTGGACATGGAAACATCCTTTCATCAGCAATTGCCTTGCTAATAGTAAGCAACCAGGATAGACTAATCTCTCTTAGATATAGATAGGAATATAGTAAAGATTAGCTTAGATGTTTTCTGTATTTATTTGAAACTGTCCTGCAATGTTGTTTTAAAATATTTCCTGTGATTCTGAACTCTATAATTACTGTGTTGGCTGAGTATTGTCTTGCTCTTTTATTATTTATTATTAAATATATTTAAAACTTTTAATTGTGGCTAGTTTGTTTAGAGATATTTATGATCTTAGAGTACTTGCATATGCATTTAGTGACACTGTACAGGCCACTCCTAAATAGCCATGAAAGTATTGGTCACACTTAACATTTGGATTAATAGTAACATTACACAGTAGGATTGGTCACCCTTTGTAAGGACCTTATAGTAACTGATAAGTAAGGGTGGCTGGTGGCAGCTGGTACTACCTTATAGTCTGGGCAGAAGGGGGCATAGCTACTAAACCCGGGCCAGCCTTTTTCATGTGTGTGTGTGTGTGTGTGTGTGTGTGTGTGTGTGTGTGTGTGTCTGTGTGTTTCTATATCAATCAAGTCTCAAAGTGTGTGTCAGCTAGTTGGGCAGGGACACAAAGCACTGGCTGGACAGAGAGGGTGCTGGAGGCCTTAGCTTGGCCACTTGGCTGAGATCTTAACCCTATAGCTGTGCCAGTGGGGAGTCTTATTGGGGATCTGGAGAAAGAGGGAGAAACCAACCCCAGACTGACTGTGATCTCTGTGTGTTCTTAAGGGAAATTGTACTTTACTATGTGTGTACTTGTCATCCTCCCAATGTGAACATCCCTCACTGCTGCTAGTGGTGAGGATTGAGGCTCCTTGATTACTGGGCCAGTGCAGGGGCGTCACACTGTTCATGAAATTAATGCATTCATTGCCCTTGGCTCTCTCTGGGATACCACTTAATCACAAATTCTGTCTGCTAGATGTATCCTCCAATGACTCTACCTTCGTATTCAAGTCTTCTCATCTTGCTCCATGCTGCACCAAATTCTCCCACATTTAGTTCATCTGATTGTCTGGAGGATACATCTTCAATATTCACCAGCCTTTTCTTTCATACTGTATAGTTAGATAATGTCAAAATTATTTTAAAAATTTCCACATGCATTTGACCTATTTTATTTCCCACTGTTGAGGAAGAGTCTATTGCTGCACTTGGACCAGTCAATTATTTTACTTTAAAGTCTGTTTGCAGCTTTTTATTTACATTTTTTTAGTTCTTCTGGAAGATATCAAGCACTTATGCAGGAATCCAGGGTGTGAATTTAAGTGTAATTAGTGCCTTATTTCATTTTTATCAACGTTCTGCTCAGAACTTAAGTCTTTGCTGCTAGTAATACTACTTTTAGTATTGTAAAATATTATTTACACAAATTAACTTCCATTTACAGTACTGTTCTTATTTTACATAGATATTGAGCAGGTGAATGCAGATCAGGTGAATATATTTTTTATGACAGAATCAGTACCATCTGAAATCAGTTATTAATCCACCAGTATTTCAACTGAATAAAAGTTTAGCTTTCATGTGGATAAGCCTTAAGCCCAAATAAAGAAATTTAAGTCATAAAGTCGTACATTTGTACTATACTTTTAGGGGATCTACAGCACTGCATCATTGAAAGAACATTTCTCCAAGATGATGTTTTGTTCACAGCTTTAAATACTGCTCCAGTGGTAAGTTGGCAATTGCTTCTCATATATGCTTTCATCTTCCAGAAAGATGTCTGCAATTATACCCACTGGAATGTCTGGTTATGTTCCAAGTAACAATTTATTATACCTCAGCCATAAATGAAGCAGAAAACACTAAAAGATTTTTTCTCTGTTTCCCATAAGAAAACAAGGCATAATTGAAGCTGGAAAAAATTAAAATGCTTGTCTGTCAGCTTTCCATGACAAACCAGTGTATGTCTAAATAAAAGGTCAGCATCAAAACTAAAAGGTGTGCAAAACAAAATAAATATCTACCAAGTAGCACAAATTAGATACTAGCAGCTGGAAGCCATTTACTTATTTTATACACAGTTGCTTTCTTGGGACAACAGTTTTTAATTTCTAACTGTATAATTTCACATCAAGCATTTCTATTTTACATAAAAAGGGAAACTGTGCTGCATGTGGAAAGAGGATGAAAGTGTCTTTGTGCTCAGGATCACAGTGTCAGCCTTTTAATTTAATTCATACTGTTTATTTATAGTTTGTTAATTAGACTCCCCATTGAAATGTTGGCACTCACAATACCGAGCACCAAAAAGCCAAAAAAAAAGACCAAATACACAGGAGAAGAGCAAGTCTCAGAAATCACTCTTCTCCTTACAATGCCACCCAAACTTATATATGCCAACTTCGAGATTGCCATACCTCAAAGAAAATTAAGTATTCCAAGATATGGTCTTCTTGGACTTGGTATATACAAGTCCGATCTTTCAGCCATTCAGTCTTCGCATTTCAGGACTCACTGTAGCAGATCCCGACATTTCAAATGTTTACCTGTTAATTAATTAGGCAGATCAAAAACGGACAATTTTCATCCTTGACCTAAGCCAAAGCTGCACAGACTACACAAATATTACCCAACTGATGAAGGGCATTATAATTATGCAGATGTCAACATTTATATGTATATAAACATCTCCAGTGATTACATATAAAGTACAAAGAAAGCCAAGAGATGGTCATCATAGAAAAAGATACAATATGGTTTGGTAAGATACCATAAGTACATTGAAAAATCTATATTTATTAAGCTAAATGTGTATCAGATAACGTTAACTTTAGTACTTAACCTCTGAAACACAATAAGCTGTGAAACAATTTCTCATTAACTACAAAAAAGATCATAAGGGAAGCAATGTGCACAGAAAGATGTTAGTGTACAAGGAGCTGTGCATGAGAAATGCAGTAGTGTCGTAGACAGTGCATGAGAAACTATGCATGAGATAGGCATTAATGTTGTAGATATCAGTGCACAAGCACCTGTGCATGAAAATAGAAGTTATGTACTCACCATAACGTTCCATGTGAGTTGTTTATCTCACCTTTATTCTCACTGATGGGTTCGGAGCCGATCCTCGGCTCCAACACAGCCGTTAGCAAAGCTCAAGGTTTACCAGTAGCTCAAGACCAAGCCCCTTATCCCATGATGCACTGCCAGAATTACCTCAGATCTTGTTTGCTGCATGTATATATAACCCTGTAAGGGGTGCACTCCCCAAGAAAGAAAAAGAAGTATTGAACAACCAGGATGATACTAGCCTCTAGGTCAACTGTCAGCCAGGAGGGGGATGGAGGGAGGGACGTGAGAATAAAGGCGAGATAAACAACTCACATGGAATGTTATGGTAAGTATATAACTTCTTTATGTGACGTTGTTAAATCTCGCCGTTTATTCTCACTGATGGGTAGCGTCCCTAGCACCCACAATCCTGGGTGGCTCACGGGAGTACATTTTTCAGTACCGTAGAACCAAAAGAAGACCTGTCCCTGGAAGCCTTATCCACTTTGTAATGAGTTATAAAATATGAGGCTTAGACCAAGTGGCTGCAGCACAAATGTTATCAAGGGGCAATTTGGCTTGAAAAGCAGAAGACGTGGAAACGGCTCTGGTTGAATGAGCCTTTACTTTGTGTGGCAGTTGTGTGAACAAATGAGACACAATCCAATAACCATTTTGAAAGGGTTGTTTTAGCCACTGGTCTACCTTTTCTGGCCTCTGAAAAGGATACAAAAAGTTGATCTGATTTCCTAATATCATTAGTTCTATCAAGATAAAATCTGAGCTGTCTGTTTACGTCAAGTTTGAACAGCATGCATTCTAATTTGTTGGAATGGTTGGGAAAAAAGACTGGCAACTCAATGACCTGATTGATATTAAACTCAGAACAGACTTTAGGCAAAAAGGAGGGGTTTGTTCTGAGAGATACTCTATCAGCATGGAAATTCATGTAAGGAGGCCTGATAGATAATGCTTGAAGTTCTGACACTCTGCGAGCAGAAGTAATGGCCACTAAAAAAATAGTTTTCCAGGAGAAAAATTTGAGATCACAAGATGATGCTGGTTTAAACGGGGGAAGAATTATTTGAGATAGCATAAAATTCAAATTCCAAGGAGAATAAGGGGTTTTGACAGGAGGCCTCATGTGAAAAACACCTTTGAGAAAAACTTTAGATAACTTATGGGCCATAATATTTAACCCATCCAATCCAAGGTGGAAATTAGATATGGGTGCTAACTGAACCCCAGCTATGGCAGCTGATGCTCCTTCCTTAAAAATCATTGTCAAAAAACTCTAGAATGGATGGCAAAGGAGCTCGGAAAGGGTCAATTTTTGTATGCTGGCCCAGATGGAGAACCTTTTCCACTTACTGCGATATAGGTTCTGGTGGATGGCTTATGAGAAGACAATAGAATTTGTCTTGTGTCATCTGAGAGTGAATGAAGCCTGGCTATTTGGGGAAGTGGATCAGTCAAGCAGTCAGCTTTAGAGACTGCAGTGAAGGATGGAGGTCCCCTGACGAGTGTGTCAGGAGATCTGGAGTGGGTCCAGGATCCATGGGTCCTCCAGCAGATAATGGTGAAGAAAAGGGAACCAAATCTGTCGAGGCCAATGGGGGGCTATAAGAATGACAGTCCTTCCCAGCGACTTCGCTTTCTGTAAAAATCTGGGCATCAATGGGATTGGAGGAAATGCATATAGGAGACCCGGAGGCCAATCGTGTATGAGTGCATCTCTTGGGGGATGTACCAGAGGTGGTATCAGGGCAAAGCAACTTCTGTATTTGGTATTAATGTGACTGGAAAAGGGGTCGCAGCAAGGCTGGCCCCATTTGTGGAAAATCATGTCCACAATATGCTGGTTGAGAGACCACTCATGAGGCAACAAGATTGCCCTGCTCAGCTTGTCTGCTATCACATTGGATTTCCCCGGGATGTGCATTGCTAACAGAAAACACTGGGATGACACAGCCCATTGCCATGCTCTGAGGGCTTCTCAACAAAGGGGGTAAGACTTAGTTCCACCCTGTTTGTTCAAGTACTAGGCCACTGACGTCGCCTGTCTGAATTGCAATTGTCCCTAGAGGAAGAGAGTCCTGAAAGTACTGCAACACCAGAAGTACTGCTCTCAACTCCAGAACATTGATATGCAGATGTGACTCTTGATCCGTCCATGTGCCATGGGCAGTCTTTCCCTGAAAATGCCCCCACCCTATCAAGGAAGCATCCATGGTCACAGTGGCTACTGGGGGGGAGCACAAAGGGTCATCCTATTGTGACATGAAGAGACGTCAACCACCAACAAAGGTCCCTCTTGTAAGAGTTTGTGATGAGAATCATATTGTTCATTGGCAATTTCTGGTAAGACCATTGAGCGAACAGAAGCCATTGAAGAATTTGCATATGCATCCTTGTGAGTGGAATGGCTAGAATTGCTGCCGCCATCAAACCTAGTACCTTCAAGACCTCTGTAGCTGTAGCTCTGTTGTTTGACACCAATGAGTTGACGTGTTGGCAAAGAAGTGAGACCCTGTCAACTGGAAGATGTAGAGTGGTGGTTGAGGTATCTAACTCTGTTCCTATAAAGATGGTATGCTGTGACGGCGACAAGGCAGACTTTTCGAAGTTGACTGTAATGCCTAAGTGGTTGCAGAGTGTCAGAGTAGATTCTGTTGCCTGAATCAATTGATGCCTGGTGGTGGCGGTAAGGAGACAATCATCTAGGTATGGAAACACCTGGAACCCTAGATGCCTCAGGTGAGCCATGACCACTGCCATGCATTTGGTGAACACTCTGGGGGCTGTAGTGAGACCAAAGGCAGGGCTCGAAAGTGGTAGAGATTGGCTCCCAGCCAGAAACATAGGTGATCTCTGGAGTGTCTGTCCATCTTTATGTGGTAGTACGCGTCCTTGAGATCAATGGAGCACATCCAATCGCCTTTCCCTAAAAAGGAAGAATTACCTGAAGCGTGACCATTCAGAACTTCTCTTTTTTTACAAATTGGTTGAGTCTGCTGAGGTCCAAGATAGGTCTCCAGTCCTCTGTTTTCTTTGGAACCAAAAAGAATCTTGAGTAAGTTCCGAGTCCTGCTTGGTCTGCTGGGACTGGCCGGATGACTCTTTTTTTCTAGCAACTTGTGGACCGCTATAGTTGCTTGTCCCCTGAGACTGGGTAGAACATCTGGGATTCTGTTGACAGGAGCTGGAGGGGAAGAGAATGGTATGAAATAACCTCTGGAAATGATGCTTTGTACCCAGGAATCAGATGTTATGCTTAGCCAGGCTTCTGGATACAAAGATAAGTGACCCCCGACTGCCTCCAGAGCCGGACAGTCGGGCCTCCTTTCAGGAGTGCTGGTAGGGCTGACCAGAGAACTGGCCTCTGTCACCCTCAAGTTGTGGGCCACCCCTGCCACGCAGGTGGCGTCTTCTATTATAACCACCTCCTCTGCCTCTAGAGGGGGTTTTACCAAGTGTGTCCTGAAAAGCTCCCTGGGCTTTTCAGAACCACATCTTTCCACCCTTAGGGCCCTTGGGGTAGGGCCAAGTAGGGGTAGAAAAACAGACTCCAACAGCAGATAGAGTCTTTCCTTCCTGCTCACACCTGGTTAGAGTTTCCTTTACCTTGGGCCCAAACAGGGATGAGCCATCAAATGGGGTGTTGATAAAGAAAGACTTGAAAGGCTCCGCAAAGGAACAGAGACGCATCCAGGCTTGTCTACACAGAGCAATGCCTGAACTAGCGGCACTACTCGAACCATCAGCTGCATAAGATATGAGACGCATGGACGAGTTCACAGTCGAGTTTAGGGTAGCGAGCTGGGTGGTAACTTTGTCGGCAAACCCTGCAGCTACCGTACCCTGGAAAGTATCTCATAGCTTCTTCAGGAGATCTCTTTGTAGTCTGGTAAAATGGGTCAAATAGTTCAGTGATCGAAGGGAAAAAGTCACTGAACTAAACATGCATTTCCCATATCTATCCATGATCCTGGAATCTCTGTTAGAAGGATGGATAGGTGAGTACATCTCAAACGTTTCCTTTTTGGTGGCTGCCGCCTCCACCATGGCATCAACAGGCATTCCCTTCATCAAAAAAGCTTTGTCCACAGGGGCAAAGATGAACTTATTTGGTTTTCGAGGGACAGGTTCCATGGCCTCCGGAGACTCCCACACCTTACGAGAGATGAGCTCCATGAGCTCATTGTAAGGCGGAGATGGAAGGTTGAGACCTGAAAGCCTTCAAGAACACTGACTCATCCTCAGTAGGGCTTTTGCACTGCCAACCACCCCTCTGATTAAGGATCTCTAATATCTCCACAAAGGAAATATCCTCAGAGGGGGGATCGAGGGGACCCTTCTGACTCATCTGAGTCAGTGTCAGATGTCAAAGACTCCTGTGGGGAGTCCAAGTGCCTCCTCTTGCACAGTCTCTTCTTGGGTACCTCCTCAGTGGGGGCTTCTGGGGAGGTCTCAGAAGAGCAGGGGGCACCCTGTGGGGTACTTGAGGCTCAGGGTCTCTACGCTTGGGTTGACTGGTAGAAGCAGGAGCGGACACAGGTGCTTGGGGGGAGGAGGAAGCCAGACATGATGCTGATGATGTCTTTGGAGCCAGGACTCTCCTCATGGCATCGAACGCACCATGACTCCGATGAGAAGGGGTAGACGGATCCGGATCGACCGTCCAATCCTCCCACACTGAGGCCATGGGCTCCGAGCCAGAGGTAGGAGCCAAGCTCATCCGAGCTGAAGCCCTGAGAGGAAGAGTCGGCACCGACAAATCGGTATGACTATCCTCTCTGGACCCAACAGGAGAGGTTCGTCTCCTAGAGTCCCTGGTCAGCACCAAGGATGTCTGAGTAGATGGAACTGATAACACTGGAGCAGGTCTTGGCTCCACAGGCTCAACAACCATCAAGTCAGCCTCCTCCAGCTCTGAAAGTCCAGTATGGCTCGGAGGAGGAGCAGTCAAGTCCGGGGTAATGGTCTTCGGTTCCGACAGAGGCGTCGGAGCCAACAACAATTTTGCAAGACCTGGTGCCCGTAAAAGCTTCTGCACCAACTGGTCCATATCCAGATCTGGGAGGCTGACAGAAGACTTTGAGGAGTGCACCGAGGGTGCTGATTGAAGCAGGGAAGATGAGGGAATCTCAGAAACTGACTCCAAAGCTGTAAGCTGGCTCCGAACAGAAGGGGCACTCGGTTCCGAAGGCAGTAGAACCAATGACCCTACACCCTCCATTTTTTTAGCCTTTTTAGATAATTTGGTGTCACCTGAAAATTTGGATGACTTAGATTTACTAGCACCATCCTGGTCCCCCAGTGCTTCCGAGAAGGGGTGCTGAAGTAAGCCCCTATCCACCAATTTCCTCCTCCTCTCTAAAAGTACCCTGGAAGAGAAGGAGTGACAGATGCTACAAGAGTCTTGGAGGTGTAATGCCCCCAGACAATAGACACACTGAACGTGCCCGTCAGTGAATGACATTTTTTGTCCACAATCCGGACATTTTTTGAAGCCAGATTTAGGATGTTGCTTCTTTTTCTCTTCAGACATCCTAAATTTAAACAAACAGAAAAAACACACTCTAAGCAACTCATAGCTATTGAAATAACTACTGACTAAGAATTTAGTTAAATTCAAGGCCAACACTACTAGGCCAACTGCTAACTAGAAACACTTCTATGGAAACAACAAAGACAACATAGGGCACTTATTTAAATATATATATATATATATAAACTATCTAACAAGAATGAAAGTCAAGAAAAAGTTTTTAAAACTTGCGAATAGAAGAATCTTTCCAATAAAATTGGTCCGAGCAATCTAGAACACCAAGATCTGTGCCGCAGCAAACTAGATCTGAGGTAATTCCAGCAGTGCATCATGGGATAAGGGGCTTGGTCTCGAGCTACTGGTAAACCTTGAGCTTTGCTAACGGCCGTGTCGGAGCCGAGGATCAGCTCCGAACCCATCAGTGAGAATAAACGGCGAGATTTAACAACTTCACATTAGGCAGTAATGTTGAAGATGTCAGTGCACAAGGAGATATACATGAGATAGGATAGGCAGTAATGTTGTAGATGTCATTGCTCATGGAAATGTGCATGAGATGCCTGTAAAAGCTTCTGCACCAACTGGTCCATATCCAGATCTGGGAGGCTGACAGAAGACTTCGAGGAGTGCACCGAGGGTGCTGATTGAAGCAGGGGAGATGAGGGAATCTCAGAAACTGACTCCAAAGCTGTAAGCTGGCTCTGAACGGAAGGGACACTCGGTTCCGAAGGCAGTGGAACCAATGACCCTACACCCTCCATTTTTTTAGCCTTTTTAGATAATTTGGTGTCACCTGAAGATTTGGATGACTTAGATTTACTAGCACCATCCTGGTCCCCCAGTGCTTCCGAGAAGGGGTGCTGAAGTAAGCCCCTATCCACCAATTTCCTCCTCCTCTCTAAAAGTACCCTGGAAGAGAAGGAGTGACAGATGCTACAAGAGTCTTGGAGGTGTAATGCCCCCATACAATAGACACACTGAACGTGCCCGTCAGTGAATGACATTTTTTGTCCACAATCCGGACATTTTTTGAAGCCAGATTTCGGATGTTGCTTCTTTTTCTCTTCAGACATCCTAAATTTAAACAAACAGAAAAAACACACTCTAAGCAACTCATAGCTATTGAAATAACTACTGACTAAGAATTTAGTTAAATTCAAGGCCAACACTACTAGGCCAACTGCTAACTAGAAACACTTCTATGGAAACAACAAAGCCAACATAGGGCACTTATCTAAATATATATATATATATATATATATATATATATATATATATATATATAAACTATCCTAACAAGAATGAAAGTCAAGAAAAAGTTTTTAAAACTTGCGAATAGAAGAATCTTTCCAATAAAATTGGTCCGAGCAATCTAGAACACCAAGATCTGTGCCGCAGCAAACTAGATCTGAGGTAATTCCAGCAGTGCATCATGGGATAAGGGGCTTGGTCTCGAGCTACTGGTAAACCTTGAGCTTTGCTAATGGCCGTGTCGGAGCCGAGGATCAGCTCCGAACCCATCAGTGAGAATAAACGGCGAGATTTAACAACTTCACATTAGGCAGTAATGTTGAAGATGTCAGTGCACAAGGAGATATACATGAGATAGGATAGGCAGTAATGTTGTAGATGTTAGTGCACAAGGAATTATGCATGAGTTTGGCAGTAATGTTGTAGATGTCATTGCACACGGAAATGTGCCTGAGATGGGTAGTGATGTTGCTGATGTCAGTGCACAAGTAACTGTGCATGAAATAGGCAGTAATGCTTTAGATGTTAGTGCACAACAAAGTGTGCATTAGTTAGGAAGTAATTCTGTAGATATCATTGTACAAGGAACTGTGCATGACATAGGCAGTAACATTGTAAATGTCCCTGCACTGAGAACTGTTCATGAGATAGACAGTAATGTTATTGATGTCAGAAGTAGGTAGTACCCACGTAGCACTGTAACGTTCTTAGAGGTAACTAATGCCCACATTGTAAGACTAATGTTCTCAGAGGTAATTAGTACCTACATTGTAACACTATAACTTTTTCAGAGGTGTTTTGCACTCTAGATTGAATGGCTGAACAAATGATGTAGACTGCAGAGCTTTGGCTTCAGTGGGGGCTGGCAAGCTCCTGGCATAATGCCAGCATATGTTGAATTACTTATCAAAATTTGTCTAGGACCCAAGTCAGTGTCTCTAGAGACTGTTTCATGCACTACATTAGTGAGTATCTAAAACAACAGTTCAAAAAAGTACAAAAAATGTCAAAGAAGCCCTGCCTTATTTCTTGAAAATATTAATGTATTTAGCCAGCTCTGTGGCATAGAGGGTGAAAACCCTGACTGTGGTGCAAGAGATCAGAGTTTGATTAGTAGCCTGCTGGAGCTGGCTTGGGAGGAAAGGAGTGAACTCTGGCTCAACACTCATGTGACATCTTGTGAGAGTGCTAGGTAATCACCTAGTGCAGTTCAACGCCAACCAAGCCCTCACTGTTGTAGTGCATTTGCACTAAGCAGCTGAGAGGGAATTAGTATATGGAAATATTCTTCCCTCTGGAGGCAACAACTGCAAACTCTGAGAAGCCACTGAGAGGGGAGGGGAGGGGGTGGTCCAAAGAGGTAAAGGTAGGTAGCCTCCCAGGACCAATAAACTGGCTCACTCCCTACTATTTAACTAATTTCCATCATCTTCATCAGTTGTTATAATCCTCCCCTTTTCACATTTTTCTAAGGTCAGTGCAAGTCTCCTACCTTCTTCAATAGTTTTGCCTGACTACTGCTGATCTTCTCTCATGCTGTCCATTTGTATTTGTATTGGGTGTCCTTGATTCTTTTTGACTTCTTCCTGTCTCTTCCAGATTCTCTTTAGCAGATCATCTGATGTTCTGCTTATGCTGAAACTACTGTAAGCTGTTTTTTTTTTTTTTTTGGTGTTTACTGCATTTGGATACACTTTGGCTTCTGCTCTGATGTCATCATTTCTTTGTGTGTCTCAAAGTGTTCATCCTATCACCCTTTTCAGGTACTTCATCACCATTACCTTTAGCTTCTTCAACTGCTCAGTCTGCACTACCCGGGTTTCTGTATGGGTCACACCACTGTTTTCTACACCTTACATTACAGCTTCTTTGATGTTTTTCTTTAACACATTACAGCTGACACACTGTGCCAGATGATAGCAGTTCCTCTAATTTTAGCTTTGACCCCCCCCCCCATTACCCTTTCCTCAAACACTCTTCCCAGATACTTGAAGATGTTAACTTGTTCCACTGTTTTCCTGCTGTCTCAGTTTTCAGCTTCTTCTGAGTCCCCCATTTGCTGCCTTGACAACTGTCTTGTATTTATGCAGTTTCATGTCATGTGCCTTCAGGTTTACATTCCATTCCTCCACCATTTGCTGAAGTTCCTTTTCACAGTCTGTTTGTAATGTCATCTGATCTGCATACATTAGCTTTGTTAGTCTGTCCTGTCCAGTCTATTTGCTAATGTAGTCCATCACTATATAGCAGTGGACTCAGAGTTAAACCCTGATGCACCCCCAATCCTACTGGGAACCTGTCTGTGAGTCCATATATTGTTCATACGTGGGTCTTTGTAGCCTGCACTAATTCTACCAAAGTTTATGGGAATTCAAACCATTGCAGGACTGCCCAAATCAGCTTTCTTGGGACCTTGTCATATGCTTACTCCAAGTCTAGGAATGCCTAGTTGGACTCTTTCCTCAATTCTCACTTCTTCCCTTACTGCAAACATCAGGCCAGTTGTTTTCATCCTGATCTGAATGCAGACTGCTCATATTTCATCTTACTTTCTACTTTCATGCAGTGTGACAGGAGATTGATACCATTATGCTGACCACAGCTGTGGATATCCCTTTGTTCTTGTACACTGGCACTAAGATGCTTATTCTCCAGTTGTCTGGGATATGCCTTTATTTCCATACTGCTTTGAATATCCCCAGGAGCCATTTCTCCTGTAACTCACCCACAATTTTGATTATGTCTGCCTTGACTTCATCTGAGCCTACTGCTTTCCCCAACTTCATTCTTCTTAGTGCTATTCATACTTCTTTGAGGTGGGCTTTACTTCCTCTTTCACCATAGGCTGTGTATGGGGCAGTACAGCCTTTTTTTCATTCAGAACCCTTTGCTGTCATTTCAACGGGCAAGTATGTTGTTCCTGCCTGGCATCATTTGTGCATGATGTTTGATGGCTATCTTCTTTATCTGTCCGTTTTTGCATTGCAGCCTGACAGAGTATCTTTGTACCATCTGCTGAGTCACTTTCCAGAAGTAATTAAAATGCCTCTGATGCCTTGTTCTTTGCTATTACAACTGCCCATTTAGCATCTCTGTTATCTATCCAGTATTTCTTCTTAGTGTGATGTCTTTCTTATTTCTCATTTCTCCCTGTACTCTTACATTCTTTTGATAACGTCCTTGATATCTGCATTCCACCACCAACTTTTGTTAAGTACTTTGTTTCCATATGGGACTCAGCCACATATCAGTTATATAGTCCTCACACAAGTTGTTTTGAGGCACTACATTCTTTTTCAAATCCACCTATTTCCTCTTTCTCTTACTGAGGTGCTAGAACCCTGGCTTTTTCCTCAAACTCTTGTGCTTTTTCTCCAGTCAACTTACAGGTCTTCAGCATGATCTGTTTTGACCTTAGAGCCTTCTTTGACCACTGCTTGCAGCTGATTTTAGCCACCAGTGGCATTGGGGCATGTGTTTGACTGGGGATGACTTCACAATCTCTGATTCTACCCAAATGCCCATAGCTTAGCTTACTAGGGGACTGCCTAACTTGAGTTCCATGTGGTGTTATGACTGTCAGTCTTGCTGAAGTATGTGATAACCACCATCAACCATCCCTACTTAACTCACTAGGGAACAGAGGGCCGGTAGAGATTCACCTACCTCAGGAATGCATCAGGCAAGGTCATGGGAAGGAGAAAGCAGAAGTTTATTAGTGTAGTTAGTGGCATAAACTGCAAAGATGAAAACACTACTTGAGAGATTAGAAGTAAACAAGAGGAAGTTTATATGTGCATGAGTGAGACCAAAAGGGACATTCGAAAAGAAACCAGGACGTTTTGTGTATTACTGTCCACAGTTTAGACAAGGAGCTGCATGAAATAGTAACTTCAGTGGAATGGCAATGCTTTTATATTGTGGCAGTAACAAGGATGTGGTACACAGTGAACATGATTGGGCTACAGACGTATCCAGGCATATTCTGTAGGGTAAGTAAGGGAAATTAATAGGATGTGGTATGCCAGTTCATGTAGGATATAGGATTAGCTGGAGAACTAATGAGTAACCAGTGCAGGGAAGACAACATGGGTCACCAGAAGGAAGTGAAACGGAAGGACAATTTACACAATGGCTGTAAACGTCTGCCATCACTTCATTCAAAGTACAAATGTAACACAGCATGAGATGGTATCTTCAGAACTGCACAAAAAGTGGAAAACACCATTTAAGAGGGACTTTAATGTACCAGATTCAAAGTAAGCACATTAATATCATTATTGGAGCCTCATAAGCAAATGACCTTGGATAATTTGTATGATTAGTATCATCATTAGTTTTGGGCATACCTCTCAATCTGGTCAAAGCTGTAAATAAAAATGGAACAATGGCCCAAATATAGGGACAACTTTTAATTATTGCTCTTACAAACTTAGAAAGTTGATAGAATAACAGGTTTCGTTTTAGCATGATTTTTTCTGAAGGAAATGAAGTCTGAAGCTCAAATGTCTGGTATTATTTTTTAACTTCAGTCTTTAATGATTTGCTACTAATTTGCCAGAAAAACACAATTTTATGAAAAAATGGATCAAAAATATGAGGCCAAAATCTGGACATTTAGTGAAAATCTGTACATTTGAGAGGTATGGTTTTGGGAAGAGCAGTTTTATTCTTGGAAGATGCAGGCAAGCATTTAAAAAAACGGGGAGGGGGTAATTGTGAGTTGCTCACCATCAACTGCTAATCACAGATAAAGGCTCTGATCTTCCAGAAGTGAGAGTTTGAGAACATGAGGTAATGTTTCAAATACACTAGGAAAATGGAATGTCATGATGTGAGAGAACAGTAAATACTCATTAAACTTCTTATAAAATAGGGACAGCAGTGTGAGCCCAAGACAGGTGGTCCCATGAGGTGAGCATTCCAGGCCCAGTAAGCAAATTTTAGAGAAGAGTGGCTTTAAATAACCAGTAGATAAGAAAATGGGAGAATAATGAGAGCCCATATGGATAATACATTCTAGAATAAGTTAGAGATGGAATCTGCTTCACTACACAAGTAGTTTGATTTATCTCCTTACTGAAATGGTTGCTGTGGGTACTGCAGTTTATTGACAGCATAGCAGGATCTCAGTAAGTACAATTATCATGTATGAAACTGAAAGCATCTTAAATAATATTGTGACCTTGTCTTTGCTGTGCTGGTGTTATTTAGATTACTCAGTGAGCAGTTTGCGTAAAAAAGTTTTCCATAAGAAGTGTGGTGAAATACCAATGAAGGGTTATGATTGTCTGCAAATATAATGTATTTCATTACATCTCCATTGCCTCCTATTCCCTCAAATGTTTTGGCAAGCAAGAGATAAGAGGCAAAGAAGCTAGTCCTGGATGGGATGCCAGTCATCCCACACATCACTAGGCAAATGCACTATACTCATGCCTACAGCCGGTTTAGAAGACTGCTTGGATTAATAGTGTTAAAAGTATTTTATAATCTTACTGTCTTTGCTGAGAGATCATTCCTTTATTGTTAGAAGTTTGTGAAACTTCAAATGTTCCTGGATACTTTCCTGTTTTCAGTTTGTGTTTTTTTCCCTAAATGTAAAGTATGGCCAGTAGTTTTATCTTAGGATCACATGATCATAGGAGATTACTAGATTCTCGACCCAGAGGTCATTTTAAGCATATTTGTTTCATCTCAATGTAATACCATAGAAATGCTAGTCAGTACCCAAGATTGCATTTAATGATGACTGCCCATGCCCAGAACAGTTGTGGGCTCTATCCCTGGTAAGAATTTACGGTGCCCCATCCACTCGTCCAGGTTCCTCTTGAACAGTGTCATAGAGGTGCTCTGTTTCACATGAATTGGTAGCCTGTTCCAAAGATGCAGCAGTCACTGGGAGATAAATCTGTCCCTGCAGTGTGTTCTATTTAAGTCGCAGGCCATATTTAGATCCCTAGAATGGGTAGCCCTAGTCCTGTTTGATTTACGGATATGCAGCAAGGTCTTGGATTGCTCTGCAGGCCAGGCATAAGTCTCCCCTAAGAAGTCTATATGATATGGAGTATAGTGACAGGGACTTTAGTCGGTCTGTGTAAGGCGCATGTTGGAGCCCCTTGATCTTCTTTGTTAGAAACCTCTGAGGTATCTCAAATTGCTGCAGGTGATTAGTACAGTACATGCCAAATGGGGCATTATACTCAGTTATGGGCCAGATAAGTACCGAGGGGTGTTATAACTTCTTTTGCTCTCGAGGCAATGCCTTTACTAATCAAGTGTGCTATGTAGAAAACTTTCCTTACTACAGTGGCACATGGTGATCGAAGCTAAGGTCACAGTCAACTTGTGATACTGGGTCTCCTACCACTTCATGGGTATTTAGGGTATTGTTTTTGATCTGATAGTGTGAAAGGACATTGTTTGTGCAGAAGGGAATGATGAGGCATTTCTTTGCATTCAGTTTGAGACAGTGATTAATACACCAGTCACTGGTCTGTGTAAGACCCTTCTGGAGTATAGTGACATAGGTTTGGGGATTCAATGATTGCACCTTGTTTGAAAACTTGCTTTAATTTTGTACTTTATGTAGTTATAATTTCATTCATATTTTATGTTTATTTTTGAATGAAGGTTTCAAATGTATTTGTTTTTGCTGCCTGAAAATGGGAAAGTAGTGTGCTCGGATGTTAGTTTCTTCAACAAGAGGACACTTTTTTCTCTGCTTTTTGCTTAATTAAATGGGCTTTTGTTTTCTCAATTTGAGTGATTTTACTTCAGTTGATGATTTGTCATTTGCTTCATAGCATTTCTGTGTGGTTTTGTAGACTTTACTGATAACAGAACATACTTAATTAAAAATAAACAGTCTGTTTAATAGCAAGACTTCTTCCACCAACTTCAACGTTTACTGAAAAGAAAATGGAAGCATTGTAAGGGCAGTAGAACAGTTATACTTTTATTCTGTTTTAACTGAGATTTGTCTTCTAAGCTTCACAGTTTCAGCTCAGAAGATTTAATAACAAAACACTGTAGGTGTAAATATTTCAAATAAACATTTTCCTTGCACAGATGAGTATGACTGAATTTGATAACAGGAGCTTTGTGATTAAATAATACTGGAAATGAAGCATAATTTTAAAGTCCTTGCTTTAGTTTCAGCAAAACAAATACATTTCTAATTGCTGTTATTTTTAATGACTTTATTACAGAACTGAGGACTGTGAAAATGCCCAGGGAGGCAGATTGATTTTACAGAGATTCGGAAGCTATGCTGGGCAGTTGTTATGTGAGCTAAGCTTCCATTGCTTGAAAACTTGATATTTCTTAGGGTTGTGATGTTTGAGCAACTGGAAATCCTTTGGGGCGAGTATAGCTGTATTGAATGATATCATGTATGAACTGATTTCCATGTGTCAAGAAGTCAAAGCAACAATGCAAAGTAAAAAAATATGATCGTGCGCAACTGTTCTCTAGATAAACCAGTGTGAAAAACTGCAGTTTATGCTGCCTTCGTGAAATTTAAAGCATTTTGTGTTATGAATCGAAGGCAGATCAACTGATGAACTGTCTTCTGATGTTTATGAGCCGAAATCACTGAAATAGTCTTTCATTTGTATTTCTCTAACTCAGAATTAATTCTTAATCCTAATAAAACTAAAGTAATACTCTTCTTGCATAGTAAATCCCCAGACTGCCTCCCCTCCTTTCTTATCTATTCATCCAACAATACCTACATACTGAATCTCAAGCAAAACTGCTTGGCATCACAATTGATAATAGCATGAAGTTCGATAAACACTTATCTCTAATCATTAAAAAGGTGCACATAAAATTAGGTTTTCTATATAGAATCAAATCACACCTCACCAAGTCTACAAGATATTCCTTTGCCAGGACCCACTTACTCTCTACCCTGTTTTATGCCGATATTTACCAACCTGAAAAAAACAGAACTAGAAAAACTAGAAGCCTGTTACAACAAGATAGCCAGAATTGCCACAAACTCCCTGTACAGATCCCACCATTGTGCTGGTCTATGACACCTCATCTAGTTAGAATTCCCCAATCTCTTAACCTACATCCAACTTACAACTACACACAGCATCATATATCAACCCAATAAGTACGCCACACTTCAAAATGTATTACAACCGTACTCAAATAAGACTCCTTAGATCTTCTGATAACTTTCTACTACAAGTTATAAAATCTAATAACAGTTCTGTGGAGTCTCTCTACTCTAGCCGTGTCTCCAGAACTTGGAACTCTATCCTTCAACATATCCTAAGTGCCACTAACTCCTCACAGTACAAAAAACTTCTTAAGTCTTACTTAACTGACTCCTGACTTTGTTCATGTGCATATCCTGGCTAAATACCAATCTGATGTTGTCAGTCTTCATTTATCCTTGACTGGTGGGACCCGGTTCCAAGTCTTGGAACTGTCTTAGCCATTACAATAGCTCACACAATCCAAAAAACTCCTGAGCCAAGTTTCTACCCAGAATGCCTCTCTCTAAATACCTCAGATCTTGTTTGCTGCTGTTCTAGTAAAGACAAGTCGGCCGAACTCTTCTGAAGCTAAGTAAAAAATGTTCTTGTTTATTCCGGTCCTAGTCCTATTTTTCAGTCTCCCCCCCCAGTTAGCTACTTGTATACCTATATAGTACTCTCTCTCTCTCACCCTCCTTTAATCTTTCTTTGGCGTTAGTGGTGTTTATCCATTCTATTTGGTATCTGTCCTACCATTGCTAGTAGTGCTTTCTCTTTCCCCTACCTTTGGTAGTTTTTTGGCATACCATCTCTGATAGCCTTCTTCTTCTTCCTTCATTCTTTGTGTGTGTGTTTCTTGGATTGAATGTATCTGCCATTATTTTATTTTATTTTTTATTTGCGGTTTGTTAACTGGGAAAGTCCAGTGGGCCAAAATGAGCCCATTTTCAATGGAGGCCTGGGGAGAAACGCTCCATATACAATTATTACAAAGCTAATATCAACAAAGTTAAGTACAATACAGTTTTCAAAATTACTAAAATCACAGTAATATAGAAGACAGAAAAATAACATTTGAGCAAGGTGTTGTAACAAAGCACTGAATGAAATTAAAACAAGTATTTTGTAGTACATAAGTATAATTTGGAGTGCAGGCACATATGCACTCAGTTTCATGAGGTGAGAGGTAGGAAGAATTAGCAAGAGAGTAGAACAGTGAAAGGTGAATAGACTGAGTTATGAGAAAGGAAAAAGGGAGAGGGAGTGATGTCAAAGAAGGAGAGAAGGGCAGTGGTAGTACTATGTCCAGGTCTAAATCCATGCTGAGTTGGAGAAACAAGTTGATTGTCTAGGAGGTAGGGAAGGAGTTGCAAGTGTATGCATTTTTCAAGGACTTTTGAGATAGGGGACAGGATGACTATAGGACGGAATTTGGAAATTTCAGTATTGTTGCCTCCTTTGTCGAGGGGAATGATGAACACTTTCTTCCAAAGGAGGGGTATGTAGGATTCTTGGATTGAACGGTTGATATGTATGGTGATGGGAAGGCCTATGCCATCGGCAGCTAGCTTGAGAAAGTTAGATGGAAGGTTGTCTGGGGCATGAGAGCATGGTTTTAGTTTTAGTAGAAGTTTTTTATGGTGTGCAGAGAGACAGATTGTATAGTAAAAGGGGGGAGATGAGTAGTGTTGATGTCAGTGGGGCTAGAGTTGAGGTTGTGGTATGAGGGTGGAGTGGAAGTGCTATTGGAGAATGATGTGGTGAGCTTGTCTATTGTATCAATAAAGAAAGAGTTGAACTGGGTAGCTAAGATATGATCTGGAGAGTTAGGGTCAGGGCAGGGATTGTCTTTTTTGCCAGGACAGAGGAGAGCAGATATATTGTTCCAAAATGTTTTGGGGGTTGGATCTATGATTGTTTTGAAGCTTGGAGTAGTAGGACTTTCAGTCTAAAGCAATTTGTTTGTTCACTTTATTACAGAGTTGCTTATACTCAGTAAGGGTGTTAGGCAGAGAAAAGCAAGGGAACTACAGGCTTCAAATCCTGTTCTGATTGTGGTGGAAAAATGCCAAACTCTGATGGTCAAACTTCATGTGTATATTGTTTGGGAGCAGTGCACAAAGATCAACAGTGTGACATTTGTGAGGCTTTTAGTAACTGTGCCCTAGTTGAGAGAAGGAATAAGTTAATTCTAAAAGGCTTATTAAAATCATCCATTGGAGAGGCCTTGTGTAGTCAGCCTTTAAGTGCCAAATCCAAGGGGTCTTCTTCAAAAAAGAAGACAATCGGTGTCGACGTCTCCTTTGGCTCAAGCTCATAAAAAGTCAAAACCTTCGGTTCCCACAACTTCTGCGGAACCCAAAGTAGATATAACTAAATCTACGGAACAGTTTTCTTTGGTTCCAGTAGTGGTGACTTGGCACCTCTTCTTTCAACACCGGTCATCTCAGTACCGACCATTGAAAGTGCCCCCCCTCCATCCTTCGATGCCATTCTCGGTGCCAACAGTGTTTACGGAATCAGTTCCTTCCCCAGTGCCTATAGCCCAGGAACCATGGTTCCTTTTGGTTCCCAGGACCAGATATTCACCTTCATTGGACCCTTTTGTAGGGAAACTACCTAGTCCCTTTTTAGAGAGACCAGAATCTCCTTCAGCCTTCTCAGTTCGGTCCTCCTGGAGTCTGACAGAAGTCAATGTTGAGGTTGATGGATCAGCTCCTTGTGGTGAGGGTTCTCTCCACTTCTTCCCAGCCTTCAGTCCCTTGGCCCAAAAGTTAAAGATACCTTAGCCAGGTGTGAAAAAGATGGAAAAACCCTTTCTGCAATGGGCGTACATTTTTCTGGCCCTCAATGCTCATATTCCAAGAACCAGAGAAGCAGGAAAATGTGGTTCAACCCAAGGGTCTTTCCAAGATGCACGTGGTAATGACTCTCCTTGGGGCAGAGAAGGTGCTATAAAGGAAGACATTGACCACGAGGCAGAGGTGGCCCACAAAATCAGGATTTCAGAGATTTCTTCTCAGGGAAACCTACCAGCACTCCTGAAGGGAGGCCCAATTGCTTGCCTCTAGAGGCATTTGGGGGAAGACTATCCTTGCACCCACTGGCCTGGCAAAAGATAACCACAGATGCTTGGCTGCTATTACCAGATGTTCCCATATTACTTTCCAACTGAGCCCAAAACTAGGAAGAAGGATCCCTGATGTCCCACCCAATCAGAGGGATCAGACAGCTGTAGAAATTCAAAAGCTGCTAGAAAAAAGAGTCACCCAACAAGTCCCACCAGACTAGCTAGGCTCCAGATTTTACTCAAGGTTCTTTTTGTTGCCAAAAAAGACAGGGGATGGGAGACCAATCTTGGATTTCAGTGTTCTAAACAACTTTTTTCAACAGATAAAATTCCAGATAGTCACGGTTCAGAATATTCTTCCCTTCTTAGGGATGGATGATTGGATGTGCTCTGTAGACCTCCAGGATGCAAATTACCACATAAAAATGGACAAACGCTCCAGGAGGTTCCTCCATTTCCAGTCATTATCAGTTCTGACCCCTGCCGTTTGGTCTCATCACAGCCCCCCAGGTGTTCACTAAATGTATGGCAGTGGTAGAAGCTCACCTGACACTGCACGAATTCCGAGTGTTTCCATATCTAAATGACTGGCTCCTTACTGCCCCCACCATACATCTACTCGAACAGATGAGATTTCACTTTACACATTGTCTCTCAAACGGTGAATATTGCCAAGTCCCAACTTAGTGCCACCCAACAATTAGAATTCATAAGAGCTAACCTGAACACAGCCTCGTGTATGGCCTCCCTTCCTTTTCACAGATTGCAGAAAATACGTTCACAGGTAGACATGATCTTTTTCAACAAAATTGTTCCCTCATTTCTAGTTTTACAGGCACTGGGATCGATGGTTGCAGCCATGACATTAGTACCTCTAGCAAGATTTCACATGAGGATCCTACAGTGTTTTTTTTCCTCCCAATGGTCCATCCTTACTCATCCTGTCTCATTGCATCCGAATCACCAATTGTTGGAAGAAGGATTTATCTTGGTGGATGGAATCCAAGCAAATTCTTCTGGGCTGACCATTTGCTTCTCCCCTACCCCAAGCCATGGTGACAATGGATGCCTCCCAGATCAGGTGGAGGGCATTTTCAGGGAAGGACTATTCAAGGCACTTGGTCCCCTACAGATCCCAATCTGCATATCAATGTTGTAGAACTGAGCGCAGTGCTCCTAGCGTTGTAAGCCTTTCAAACTGTCCTCCCTCTAGAAATGATTGCTATTCAGTCAGACATGTCAGTAGGTGTGGTACCTCAACAAGCAAGGTGGAACCAACCAAGTCTTACCCCCCTTGTCAAAAAGCTCTCAGTGTGTGGCAATGGGCGATGTGATAAACGGAAATACTGCCAGCCCAGCGAGCTGGAATTTTGTAAATAATTCTATGTCATTTGTGAATATTAATATGATTTTAATAGAAATGTAACAGAAGGAAATACTGCCAGCCCAGCTAGCTGGAATTTTATAAATAATTCTATGTCATTTGTGAATAGTGATAGGATTTATACATAAGTGTGTATAAAGTACTGAGCTAAAATATAACTACAGCACTCCCTATTGGAATAGAAAAGGATTATTGTGACTGTTTATTTGTATATGTTTAATGGAAACTGAAACATAGAGGGTTAACTTGCAAAACTTCAAGAAAATAAACTGAAATTAAATTGTTTTACAATTGTGCTATAAAAGTTATCTTTCAGTTTCAGTGTAGTAGCAGACACAATGTCTAGAGCTGGAAGTTTTTTGTATTGTCTTGAAAGAGAAGTAATTACTAGTTTTGAGATATAGAAGTTTTATTGTTTTATGACTTCCAGGATCTGCAAACATCTGAGAGATATGTATTTTTCACAGGTAGATGCTAAAAATGCTTGTACTTTCTGACAATGGGGGTTTAGCTTGGTAACTAAAGTCAGGTGACAAAATGTGATGTCATCCAAGCTAAACCAGCAGTAATATTTGATATTAATTTAAGAACTCTCTCAGAGAGAGAGACATGGCATTTTATATTTTGTCTTTGACATAACAAAAACATCCACTCATCACCACATCTGCACTTGCTTTGCTGTAAGTACGTTTTAGGGCATAGTAACTCTTTTAGATTCAGATAGGAATACAGTAAAGTATAGCTTAGATGTTTTCTTTATTTATTTGAGACTGTCTGCTATGTTGTTTTAAATATTTCTTATGATTTTAAACTCTGATGTAACTGATTACTTACTCAGTATTGTCTTGTTCTTTTATTATTTATTATTAAATATATTTAAACTACCTTTGTGGCTGATATCTGTAAGACATATTTAATCTCTTAGAGGACTTGCATATCTGTATGGTGACACTGTACAGGCCACTCCTAAATAGCCTGGCTCTTGGTCAGATTACAATTTGGATTAATAGTAACAATGCACAGTAGGATTGGACACCCGTTGTTAAGGTCCTTAAATTAGCTGATAAAGAGTTGGCTGGTGGCAGTGAAAACTACCTTGCAGTCTAGGCAGAAGGGGGCATAGCTAGTAAGCCTGTGCTAGCCTTCCCCAGGTGTGTATGTGTGTGTGTGTGTGTGTGTGTGTGTGTGTGTGTGTGTGTGTGTGTGTGTGTGTGTGTGTTTGTATATAAATCAAATCTCAAAGTGTGTGTCAGCTACTTGGGCAGGGACACAAAGCACTGGTTGGACAGAGAGGGTACTGAAGATCTTGGTTTGGCCACTCAGCTGAGATCTCAACCCTGTAGCTGTGGCAGTGGGGAGTATTATTGGGGATCTGGAGAAAGAGGGAGAAATCAGCCCCAGACTGACTGTGGTCTCTATGTGCTCTTAAGGGAAATTGGACTTTACTGTGTGTGTACTTGTCATCTTCCCAATGTGTACATTCCCCACTGCTGCCAGTGGTGAGGTTTGAGGCTTCTTGATTACTGGCCCAGTGCAGGGGCATCACATGTGATATCTTCAAACTGCTTTCTGGTAATGCACATCCCGGGGAGCTCAAACGTGATAGCAGACAAACTGAGCATCATCCCCCAGAACAACAAGCCGAGCAGATACTTCACCCTAATCACCCCTCAGGGGGAGCCCCCAAGAGATGCTGTCCTTCATGATTGTCTCTCAGGACTATTCTTGCCTTTCCCCTCATTTCTCTGATCCCCTTTTCATAAAGAAGGCCATACAATTAAACAGCAAGGAGATTCTTATTGCCCCTTTTGGCCTTGACAAGTTTGGTTCCCCTTTATTTGGCCTTACCTACTTCAAAGTCCATGGACTCTGGACTCGGAACCAGATCTCCTGTCTCGTCCTCTGGGACTAATTCATCCCAGCCTAAAAAAAACTCAAGCTTACAGCTTGGTTGCTCCAGTTCCATTGATTGCCGGGTGTAATAACTTGTTTTCCCCTGTTTGAAACATTTTGCTAGCTTCCCATAAACTTTCCACTAGAGACTGTACTTCAGAAAATGGAAAATGTTTTCTTTATGGGCACGCACTAACAAACTGGATCCTTTCTCGACTTCAGTTTGAAGTTCTTGGCTATGCTCTTTGAACAAGGAGCTTCCTCTTCAACTATCAGAGTTTATCTTGCTGCCATTTCAAATTTCCATAATGGTTTTGAAGGACAATCTAATTTCATATAGGTTGTGCAAGGCCTTTCTAAAGGGAACTTTAAGCTTAAAGCTGCCTTACAGGGAGCCTCGTTCCTTGGGATCTTACTATACTTTTGCAATCCTTGACTTGATTCCCCTTTGAGCTGCCTGCTACCTGTGATCTGAAGTTTCTTTCATGGAAAACCATTTCCCTAATAGGTATTACATCCACTGGAAATATTTCAGAGATTCATGCTTTATCTTCAAATCCTCCATACTTGATTTTTCATAAGGACAGGGTATCTCTGAGAACCAATCCATCCTTTCTTCCAAAGGTCGTATCTGAGACTAACATTAATCAATCCATTGAGTTACCAGTGTTCTTGTCTAAATTTTCTAACAAAGGGGAATACTGGTTACATTTATTGGATGAGCACAGACAATTGCATTTTTATCTCGACAGAAAAAAGATTTCAGGAAGTCGGAACAGTTATTTGTTTCCTTTTCTGGTCCTTCCATGGGTAAATCAGTTTCTAAGGTTACATTATCTAATTGGCTAAGAGCATTATCTTTGTCTACAACAGGAAAAATCTCAATTTGGCATCTCTAGTTAGAGCACACTCCACCAGAGCTGTAGGCACAACTGCTGTTTTTCACTCCAAAGTTTCCTTGGATGACATTTGTGCAGCAGTGACGTGGGCTTCTCCTCATACCTTTATTACTCATGTAATATGATATGGTCTCCAGGGTGACAGCGTCATTTGGTTCTATGGTGCTCAGGAATATTATTCTATAAGGCCTCCCAAGATTCATGGTAGCTGGAGACTCTGCCCCGTCAGTCAAGGATAAATGAAGATTGACAACATCAGATAAAGAAGTTATGTATTCACCATAACATTCCATCTGTGTGTCAGTCTTCATTTATCCTTGAAATCCCACCCTCCTTCCTCCCTCCTTCAGGCCTTTATGAGTATCTGACCACAGTCATGGCTTTTGTTTCCTCCTGTATGAGCTTGGACAAAGCCTATTCAGTGATTATGATGTTTAGTTTTACCTAATTTGTTATAGCTGTAAGTTCGATCTGAGGTATTTAGAGAGAGGCATTCTGTGTAGGAACTTGGCAAAGGAGATTTTTGGCTTGCGTGAGCTGTTGTAATGACAGAGCCAGTTCTGAGACACATAACCAAGACCCATCAGTCAAGGATAAATGAAGATCGACAGCACAGATGGAATGTTATGGTGAGTACATAACCTCTTTTCCTCCTGCACTGTAGCCTTCACACCAACAATTCATTGTCCTGTTCTTCTCAATCATATCTGTTAAATTATCCTCACTCCTCTCCTTACACCCCACATTAACTAGTATTTCTCATCTGTATGTCTCTTAATACTCTACTACCCTTAACTAACCGTACCTTACTTTCTTTTTCCTTATACCCATCTACTCCTTTGCACCACACTCTGCTAACCTATCTCTTTTATTACTTTCTTCCCAGCATTACCCAACAATTTTCTCCTCTCTCTTTTCCCCAACTTACTCTCTCATATCTTGCTCATAATCCTTTTTCTTTATGTTCCATGCAAAAGTGTGTCAATAGAACTTAACTCTTCAACTATGTCTTAGACCATTCTTTATATACCGTAAACGTTATCTCTACTTAGATCATGGAAATTTGACATATGTAACTCTTAATAAATTTGTATTATCCATTGTATGTAAATGTGTCTTGATATGTACTTTTAACCACTTTTATGTATATAATGTTTACCTTGGAATTTGTAACTATTTTACTTTTGTATATAATGTGTTATTGTTTACTTTGCCATGGAGCTTTCCTGCCTGGGCCTCCACTGAAAAAGGGATTCTTCCCAGTCGGAACTTCCCGGTAAACAAATGTCAAATAAATAAATACATAAATAAATTTACTACAGTTTGGCTTTAAAGTAGATGTCAAAATGAGCATTGTGTTTTGCATTTGCATTTTTTAATATGTCTTAGTTATGCTTGGGTTTGTTGCTACTTAAAGAAAAACAAGTCTTACACACAGAAATATATATATATATATATATATATATATATATATATATATGTATGTATTTATGTATATCTATATTAACACATTTATTGAATTATCACTCGACAGTCAAACATAAAATAAAAGAAACCATATTAACATGTTTTCAGTTAAAACATTATACAGCACTTTTTTGTGTAGCTATCATTAATCCAGCCATTACATAAATTGATGAACTTCCTCCTCTTAAATTTCACTCCTCTTCCAAAACATCATTCTCCATGTATTGTTCCCACAGTTTCCATTTTTCCCCTATGTAATGTTTTCTTACCTTTTTCTAAAGATCCCATTTCCAGTTCTTTTATCTCTGTTGCAATATTCAGTACTTCAAATACAGTTGGATTAGACTATGATTTCCATTTTCTAGTAATTGCTTTTTTGGCAGCCACCACAATTAAACTTAACAAGGCCTTACTATGCTTAGGCAATTCAGATCCTATTTCCCTGCTCAAAAAATCATTTTCTTAGTTACAGCCATTTGCTCACCCAATATTTCTGACAGAGTACTCTGAATTTTTTAAAGTCTGCCAACTCTTCTCACTCCTAAAACATATGCTCCTAGTTACCACTTTCTTCCCCATCACACCTCCAACATTTGCCATCTATCTGAGGAAAATTTTTTTGGAGTCTGCTTAAGGAATAAAAATAGCTATGCAAACATTTCCAAGAAAAATCCTAAATCTAGACACTGTTGCATATTTGAGAGCCATACATATGTCATCCCATTGGTTCCTTGTGAATTGCTTATCCAGTCACTATTCCCAATCTTTTCTAACCTCCTCTGATTGATTCCTACAGTTGTCATGAAATATTTTATGTGCCCTACTAATTATCCCTTTTTAACAGCAGCTTCTGTTCTCTATTCCACCAAAAACTCTACCAAAGCAGGTCTTTCACTTAGGATTACCATATCGTTTTCTCTTTGCCTGTACTCTGATCTCTGTCCCTGATAGGGAAGGCAGTCTGTAGCATGCAGTCCAAATGATTTCTTGGCCTCTCCTCATTCTGATACTTTTCCCTGTCTAATGATTTGCTCCCAATACTATGGGTCATTTTAAAGTTATCTCCAATAAATTCTAGCCCCCTCTTGCCTATTCTCTGTACCCCTAATTGCAGTCATTCCTATTGGCAAAATCTTTACTCTCTATTCTTGTGTTGTCCTAGTTCTTAGAATTAGAAGTTATGTCCTTACCATAACGTTCCATGTGGAGTGTTCATCTCGCCTTTGTTCTTACACCTGGGTTCGGAGACGATCCTCGGCTCCGTGTCGGCCGCTTGCAAGCTCTGCATCGAGAAGAAGCTCGAGACTAACCTAACTCCCACAATCCCCCTCTGCCTTTACCTCAGATCTAGTTTGCAAGCAAACCAGGAGTCAGAGGGAGAGCATATTCATGCAAAAAACAAACAACATACTGTACAAGCACTTATCCATATATATATATATATATATATACAAGATATACATATATATACAACCACTGCAAAGCAGAAGCCAAATAATCCAGACCAGGCATCAAACTGCACGTTCTTCCTGAGGGTGGGAGGGTGGGAATGTAAGAACAAAGGTGAGATGAACACTCCACATGGAACGTTATGGTAAGGACATAACTTCTAAATGTGAGAGTGTTCAATCACGCCGTTTGTTCTTACACCTGGGTAGCGTCCCTAGCTCCATGTTCCTGAGGAACTCACGGGAGAACGTTCTTGAGCACAGTGGAACCAAAGGTTGCCCTGTCCCTAGAAACCCTGTCTACCTTGTAATGAGAAATGAACGTATGTGGTTTAGACCAAGTGGCAGCTGCACAAATAGTGTCTAATGGTAGGCGAGCTGCATGAGCCAGGGATGTAGAAACTGATCTTGTAGAGTGCCCCTTGGGTTTGCCAGGTAAAGTTTGTTCTGAAGAATCATAAACGAATATAATGCAATCAGTTAGCCATTTGGAAAGGGTTCGTTTCATAACTGCTACACCTTTCCTGCTATCAGCGAAAGCTACAAAAAGTTGATCAGATTTCCTGTGATTCTTTGTTCTATCCAAGTAAAATCTAAGTTGTCTATGAACATCCAACTTGTGTAACATATACTCCAACTTATTGGAGTGATTTTTGAAAAAGGTAGGCAGTTCAATGGATTGATTAATGTTATTAATAGAGCAGACTTTGGGGAGAAAGGATGGATTAGTGCGAAGCGATACTCTGTCAGAATGAAAGATCAGATAAGGGTGTTTAATGGAAAGAGCCTGAAGCTCAGACACTCACCTAGCGGATGTAATGGCTACCAAAAAGAGGGTCTTCCACGACAAATACTTCAATGAACAAGAGGAGGCTGGCTCAAATGGAGGTAGCATCAACTTAGATAATAAGAGATTTAGATTCCAAGGAGATGTAGGAGTTCTAACTGGTGGTCTAATATGGAAAGATCCTTTCAAAAAGGCCTTACAAAGTCTGTGAGCCATAACAGGTGCCCCACATTCTTCCACATGAAAGTTGGAAATGGCAGCCAATTGCACCCTTAAAGTGGCTGGAGAAGCTCCTTGGTGAAACAATTCTGTCAAAAACTCCAAGATCTTGTTTAAAGGAGCTATAACAGGGTCCAAATGCTGTGTATTTGTCCAGAACACAAAACACTTCCATTTACTAGTGTAGGTCTTTGTAGTGGAAGCTTTATGAGAAGCTATTAGTATATTCTGAACTGCAGGTGAGAGAAGATCAGACCTGGCTAAGTAGGGAAGCGGAGCAGCCAAGCTGCTAGGTGGAGTGACAAGAGCGAGGGGTGGGGAGCCCCTGACGAGTGGGTCAGTAGATCTGGTTCCGGGTCCAACATCCAGGGTCCCCGAATGCGATGTGCCAGAAGAAAGGGGAACCAAATTTGACGAGGCCAGAATGGGGCAATGAGGATTATCGTCCTTTGCAAGTTGTTGGCTTTCTGCAGAAACTTTGCAATCAGGGGAAAGGGAGGAAAAGCATACAGGAGACCCGGGGGCCAATCATGAACCAGCGCATCCCTGGGGACTTCCCCTGGAGGGGGTAATAGGGCAAAGTAGCTCCTGCATTTGGCGTTCATTGGAGACGCAAAAAGATCGCAGGAAGGCTGGCCCCACTTGCGAAAAATCTCCTTCGCAACTGACTGTTTGAGGGACCACTCGTGAGGCAACAGGATTGCTCTGCTCAGCCTGTCGGCTATGACGTTGGATGACCCCGGGATATGCGTTGCTATCAGAAAGCGACCTGTGGACTCCGCCCATTGCCAGATTCTCATGGCCTCTCTGCATAGTTGATAAGACTTGGTTCCCCTTGCTTGTTTATGTACCAGACTACGGACATGTTGTCCGTCTGTACTGCAATAGTCCCTAGAGGAAGAAGGGGAGCAAAGTGTTGCAACGCTAGAAACACTGCCCTCAACTCTAGAACATTGATGTGCAGATTGTACTCTAACTCGGTCCATTCGCCTTGGACTGTCTGTCCCTGAAAGATGCCCCCCCACCCTATCAGGGAAGCGTCCGTGGTCACCGTAGCTGTCGGCGTGGGTAGCACAAATGGTCTTCCGCTGGAAAGGTTGCAAGTTTGAAGCCACCAGGCTAGGTGTGATTTGCATGTGTTCGTGATCAGAATTTTGTGTGTCAGAGGAAGTTGTTGGAATGACCATTGTGCAAACAGTAGCCATTGCAGAACTCTCATGTGCAGTCTTCCCAATGGTACCGCAATAAGGGAAGCTGCCATGAGACCCAAAACCTTCAGAACCAGTTTTGCTGGGGATTTCCTGGATGACAGAAGAAGAGTTATGTGGCTTTGTAGTGAGGCTATCCTTTCTGGGGGAAGTCTTAGAATTAAATGATGCGTATCCAATTCTGCTCCTATGAATAAGATATGCTGTGATGGCTGTAGTGAAGATTTTTCGAAATTTACGGAAATTCCGAGGTGAATACAAAGCTGTAGTGTGTAATCCCTGGCTTGTATCAGTTGACGCTGGGTGGTGGCAGACAGGAGTGAGTTGTCCAGATACGGAAACACCTGGAATCCCAGGCGTCTCAGGTGAGACGCCACCACTGCCATGCATTTGGTGAAAACCCTGGGGGCTGAGGTCAGACCAAAGGGCAGGGCTCGAAACTGAAAGTGGCTGGCTCCCAGCCGGAAGCGCAAGTGATCCCTGGACGCCCTGGCCATTTTGATGTGGTAGTACGCGTCCTTTAGATCTATTGAGCACATCCAGTCGTCCTTCTGTAAAAATGGAAGGATCGATTGAAGCGTGACCATTCGGAACTTTTCTTTCTTGATGAAGGTATTGAGGTTGCTTAGGTCCAGAATCGGCCTCCAGTCCCCTGTCTTCTTTGGAACTAAAAAAAAAACCTTGAGTAAGTTCCGAATCCTCTTTGGTCCGCTGGGACTGGTTGGATGACTCTTTTTTCTAGCAGCTTTGAAATTTCTATAGCTGCAGGATCTCACAGATGGGGCGGCACATCTGGGAGTCTTTTCATTGGAATGGGTGGCAGTAGGAAGGGTATTTTGTAGCCTCTGGTAACAACGTTTTTTACCCAGTTGTCTGATGTAAGATTTTGCCAGGCCTGAGGGTATAAAGCTAAGCGACCCCCGACTGCCTCCAGAGCAGGACAGTCGGGCCTCCTCTCAGGAGTGCTGGAAAGGTTTTCCAGGGGGTGTATCCCTGTCACCTTGGTTTTGCGGACCCTCTCTGCCACCGGGGCGGCGTCTTCCACCTCTGCCCCCTCCTCTGCCTCTAGAGGGGGCATCACCCTGTGTGCCTGGGAAAGATCCTTGGGGTTTTCGAACCCACATTTTTCCACCGCGTTGCCCTTTGGGGTACGGTCTGGATGGGGTGGAAAAACGGACTCCGACAGCAGACAGAGTCTTTCCCTCCTGTTCACACTGGGTAAGGGTCTCCTTTACTTTGGGGCCAAAGAGAGTGGCACCGTCAAATGGGGCGTTAGTAAAGGAAGACTTGAAGGCTTCCGCAAATGAACATAAGCACATCCAGGATTGTCTACGAAGAGCAATCGCTGAAGCTGCTGCCCTACTCGATCCTTCGGCTGCGTATGAGATCAGCCTCATGGATGAGTTTACAATGGATGTAAGGGTACTGAGATGTGCTGTAACTTTCTCTGAAACAGCAGCATCTGTAGTACCCTGGAGGGTATCTCCCAACTCTTTGATTAGATCCCTCTGTAGTCGTGTGAAGTGGGTCAAATAGTTCAGGGATCGCATAGAAAAAGCCGCTGAACTAAAAATGCGCTTCCCGTACCTGTCCATAGTCCTAGAATCTTTGTTAGGGGGATGGACAGATGAGGAAGATTCCGACATCTCCTTTTTTGTGGCCGCTGCCACCACCATAGCGTCCACTGGAACTCCCTTTGTTAGAAAAGCCTTTTCTTGGGGTGCAGTAATATACTTATTAGGCTTTCTAGGGACTGGCTCCACCGTGTCAGGAGTCTCCCACGCCCTTCGAGCAATCAGCTCCATTAACTCATCGAAGGCGGAGTGACCCAGGAGGAGGAAGGGCGAGCACCAAATGCCTTCAGCAGCACTGACTCATCCTCAGAAGGGGGGAGGGATTGCCAATCACCTCTCTGCTTCAGGATCTCCAAGATGTCAGAAAAAGAGACATCTTCTGAGGGTGACTTTGGGGACCCTTCTGACTCATCCAAGTCAGTGTCCGATGTCAAAGACTCTTGTGGAGAATCTAAGTGTCTCCTCTTACACAATCTTTTCCTAGGGACTTCTTCGGGGGGAGCATCCGAAGAAGCCTCCAAGGAAGAGGGGGCACCCTCCAGGGGTGGCTGAGACACAGGTGCTCGACGCTTAGATGTAGCCGTGGGTGCAGAGGAGGATAACGGTCCTTTATGGGGAGGAGAAGCTGTTTCTGCTGATGTGGTTGTCTGGGTAGACAACACCTTCCTCATGAGATCGAAGGCCCCCGGATCCCAAGTCGAGGTATCTCCCGGTTCCGAAGAAATGGGAAGAATCCCCGAAACAGGCACCGAAGGCATCGACCCCGAGGACGGAACCGAGTCGATCCGAGGCGAGGCCTCGAGAGGGAGTGTCGGAACCGAAACATCGGTCCGACTCTCGGTCCCAGAACCAAGGATGGATCTTCGGCTCCGAGACTCCGGTACCGGATCCGACGGAGTCGAGGTGAACGGAGCCGACCGAGAAAAGGACGGTTCTGGCACCGAGGGCTCCACAATCAGGAGATCAGCTTCTTCCGGCTCCGAAGACTGGACAGGTCTCGGAGGAGGAACAGATGGAGATAGGGGAAGGCCTTCGAGTCTCGACACCAACTGAGAGGAGACCGAGATGAGTTTGGCTAAGGCCGTATTCTCCATTAACTTCTGCACCACGCGGTCTACATCGGTGTCAGAGAGGGGTCTGGAAGAACGTGTCGAAGGAATCGAAGATGGAGCCGACCTCAACAGTGTCGGGGGAGGGAGCTCCGTCACCGGTTCCAAGACTCGAGGCTCAGAAACTGATAACAGTTGAACACTCGGTCCCGAAGTCTGTGGAACCGGTGATCGAACCTTAACTGAAGAGCTCGGAGCCGATGACCTGGGCTCCGACGTCTTCGATTCCTTCGAGGATTTGGATGCCTGGTCTGAAGAATCCAGAGCCTCTTGAAAGGTAGGTTTTAACAAACCCCTATCCATGAGTTTCCTGCGCCTATCTGTCATGACCCTCCCACTGAAAGAATGACAAATAGAACAGTCTTCTTGCAGGTGGAGAGGGCCAAGACAGTAGATGCAGGAACTATGATTGTCAGTAACTGACATCTTTTGGCCACACTGGCAACACTTGAACCCAGACTTAGCCTTTTCAGACATCTTAAAAAGCTAAAATAGGTATAGCAAACAATAACAGTAAAGTCCAGTAATAATGTCCAATCCGGTAAAAATGTCAAATCCAGTAGTAGTGTCTATCCGGTAGTCAAATCCTGAAGGGAGGGATAGGCCCGAGGGAACTCTAATAAAGTTAAAATAACTTTAACTGAAACCGAGAAAAACCTCGAGACAATATCACTCTCACACACAGTCAATATCTAACTTCAAAAAATACAAGAAACAAGTTTAAATCTTAGCTTTAGGTGCTCGAGCTCGATCAAGTGATGCGAACGCTGCAGCGGCAAACTAGATCTGAGGTAAAGGCAGAGGGGGATTGTGGGAGTTAGGTTAGTCTCGAGCTTCTTCTCGATGCAGAGCTTGCAAGCGGCCGACACGGAGCCGAGGATCAGCTCCGAACCCAGGTGTAAGAACAAACGGCGAGATTGAACACTCTCACATTACTTCTTGCTGCTTTATGAAGGTAATATTCTTCATGGCTGTTGTTATTCTTCTTAAGGACTGGAATATCTCTTCTGCTTCATCATCATCCCTTTCCACTTTAAATTATAACTTTCTGCATGCTATGCGTATGAGCGTTAAATGTGTAGCTCTAAAATAATCCTTTAAGTCAGGTAATCCTAAACCACCATATTCTATTGGAAGGATCACATTATCGCACTTGACCCTTGCTCTTTTCCCCACCCAGATAAAATCCTCTAACTCTTTATTAATTACTGTCCACAACTTCTCCTCTGTTTGATAAAATTATGCCTGACCTGTATTTAATACAAAAGTAACATTTACGCTGCTTGATTCTTGCTATCAATATCCAAAACCAAGAGCTTCCAGTTTTTCAGTTTTTGTATTATATTTTTAGTCTCTTCCCACATATCCTTAGCTGCCATAGGTTCATAGGTGTGTACTAGACTAATGGCCCTGCAGCCTTTACAAGCCTAGCCCGTAGGATTACCCTGATATCATCCCACCCGACCTTAGTTCCCAGTGCCTCTGTCGAGTAGAGCCACTGGAGTGATCCCCTGGGTGAATTTTCTATTTCCCATCCACTCATCAAGATTTCTCTTGAAGGGGGGCCAGTGAGGCGCTCTGCTTGACATGTATGGGAAGTCTATTCCATAGCATGGATAGTGTCTGGGTTATGAACCTATTCCTCCAGCTTGTTCTGTTGATTGTGGTAATAAGGTTGAGGTCTCTGAAGCATGTAGTGTGGAGGGATTTCTTTAGAAGCAGCATTTCTAACAGAGCTGGGTCAGACATGGCTTTGTTAGTCAAGCAGAGATCGCCTCTAAGTAGGCGATATGAGACAGAGAATAGTTGGAGTTTTTTGAGTCTGTCCATAGAGGACAAGTGTTTAAGGCCTAGGATCCTCTTTGTGAGGTACTTTTGTGGCCTCTCCAGTTGTTGCAGGTGTCTAGTGAGGTACATGCCAAATGAGGCATTGTACTCAATGATTGGACTAATGAGGGAAGAGTAGAGGGAGACAATGACCTCTTTCTTCCTGGATGCAAAATCTTTAGTTGTGCCACAACACAGATGTGTCACATAGAAGGACTTTCTGACCACAGTGGCAATGCGGTGGACAAAAGAGTGGTTGCTGTCAACCTGTGTTCCCAGATCTCTTATAACGCCTTCTGTGTTCAGTGGACTAACATCGATATGGTAATTCATGGGAACCGGGTTTTTCCCAAAGGGAATGATGACACATTTTTTGGCATTGAGCTTAAGGCCATGGTTCTGACACCAGTTGTTGGTCTCAGTGAGGCCTTTCTGTAGGATGTCAACATCAGACGGGGAGTTAATTATGGCTCCCAACTTGCAGTCGTCTGTGAACTTTGGCAACCAGAGTCCCTTCATGTTGGCCTGGACTTCAGAGAAGTAGATACCAAACAGGAGAGGACCCAGGACCAAACCCATTGTGAATCCTCTCATGACTGGTCGGCAGTCTGACTTGGAGTTAGCTACTTTCACACTGTGGGTTCTATCTGTGAGCCAGTTTGCAACCCACCTAGTGATATAGGGGTTGATACCTAGCTTAGTGAGTTTTTTATGATTCCTGAGTGGGGAATGGTATCAAAAGCCTTGGCCAGATCAAGGTAGGCTGTAAGAACCACCTTGCCTTCATCCACACCTCTGGTGACTGACTTAAAGTCAACCAAGTTGAAAAGGCATGATCTACCCTTCACAAAACAAAACTGTGTGGGATCCAGAGTTTGGAGATTCCCTATATCCTTGTTTATTAGGTCCATGATGATGCATTCCATAGCTTTGTATATCAGACTCATCAGGCTAATGGGGCGATAGTTCCCAGGGTCTGTAGTCGCTCCTCCTTTGTGGAGAGGGATGACTGTAGCAGTGCACCATTCGGTAGGGAAAAAGCCTGAGATGAGGCTGTGGTTGAACAGGGCACACAGGTGAGGTGCCAGTTCACTCTGTAGTTCATGTAGAACACAGCCAGGGAAATTGTCAGATCCTATAGAAGCTGTGTTCTTGGCCTTGGACAGTGCTGCTTTAGCCTGTGCAGCAGTAATACTGGGTGCCTGACAATCTACTGGTATTGTGATTGGTCTTTTGCTGGGGGAGAGAGGGGGGTAAATTTGGCACTGAATCTGTCAGCCAGTATACTGGCAATATCTGTTAGCTTGGTATAGGAGGTGCCATTGTGAAATAGCTCCAAGCAAATCTGGGTATTGCCATGGAGATTCTTTACATAACTATAGAAGGCCTTGTGGTTGTCTGCTGCAATTTTGTTTTCATAGCTAGCTTTAGAGAATTTGATGCAGGATCTTAGCTTTTTGTTGAGGCTGATAAGGAAGTTTTTCTAGTCCTGGGACCTCACCTTATTCTGCATCAGTTTCCTCCTTCTGTTGTAGAGTTTGTTTATGACAGGGGACCACCAGATTGGCTTCCTTTTTTTGGAGGAGAGTGTCTTGGTTCTGTTGGGTAAGGCGAGATCCATGCATTTGTGTACGTGTTCATACAGGGCATTAGTGTATGATTCGGCGGTCATGCAGCTGTTCTCTAATTGCATGGGTGCCGTGAAGTTAGCCACCTCTGTTTTTTTGAGCTCAAAGTTAGCTTTGAAGAAGCTTTTCATGGTGGTTACCTTTCCGGTGGGGGGGGGGGGGGGTTCCAAGGTGATTAGTTTGTGGTCGGATCTAACCAGGGAGGAGTTGACTATTGGTCAACAGTAGACCATGTTAGTAATGACCAGGTCAAGGATATTGCTACCTCTTGTGGGGGCAAGAACAAGCTGGTCCAGGGCATTGGAATTAATGAATTCCAGGAAATGTTGGGCAAGTATATTGGTACATGAGTAGTTTTCCCAGTTAATAGAGGGTTAGTTGAAGTCGCCCGGTATGAGAGTGTTTGGTTGGACTCTAATATTCTCCAGGGTGCTTAAGAATGTGGAGTGTGAGTCTTGGGACATGGTTGGGGACCTATAGCAGGCTATGACCTGAATCGCTGTCTTACCCAATGTTAGCTGCTGATGTGTTATATTGGGCTACCAGTCTGGAAGTGTGTGCATCCTTTATGAATATGGAAACACCACTGTTTTTGGAGCTTCGGTCCAAGTTCTGCGGCCAAAAGTTGTGGAATGAGTTATAGCCTGGTAATGCAGGGGTGCTTTCTGTTACCCTGAACCAGGTCTCTGTTACCGCACAAATGTCGATGTTCTCCATTTTAAGGAGTGCTTCTAGTGAGTGCATTTTGAGATTTAGACTTCTAGTGTTGAGCAGCATGACCCTCGGATTGCATTTGTTTGTAGCTTTTATGGTGGTAATTTGGTCCTTGGAATACCACCTAAAAAAGGCACTATAGGGGTGGCAAGAGCCTTGGCCGGTATCTGGAAGCCCAGAGGTGACAGATGCAGGCCATCTCTGGCAAAGCATCGCGGTCTATCAATCATGTCATCCCAGACAAACAGATACTGGATCTCCTTAGAATGACACCAGAAACTTGGCCAATTGTTGAAATCAATAATTTTCTGCTTGTACTGTGGTATCATTCTGGGTGAAGGTAGGAGGCTCAGGGCTAGGGTCATACCCACCTGGGGTACATAATCTGAGAGCTCCTCCATGTCTCTTCTCGTGTAGTCCAGGGAGGTAGGTCTCAGGTCATTCACACCCACATGGACAATGACAGTCGTATTTGTACCTGTTATTGAAGGACCTGAGTGCATGCATTATGTGTTGGGTCCTGGCACCTGACAGGCAGCTGACTGTTACGTTCTCCTTATTCAACCTAGTGAGTGGGACATCAGTGTGCCTCACTATCAAGTCACCTATGACTAGTGTATGATTAGTGTGTTGGGCACACTGTTTTGCCTTAGGGGCTTTGGTTAAGTGGCACACTGTTTAGGAGAGTTATGTGTCTCCTGATTAGTGCTGTGCTGTGGTGGTCGAGTGCGTTTCTACCTTGGAGGTCTCTGCTGTTTGGGTAGATTTTTATTGAGAGCCTACATGAAGGTGGGTGTGTGGTTTGTGTTTTTATGTGAAGGAAGTGCTGGTGTGTGTTCTGCAGAGCTCTGTGTTCCATGTGGTATGATGGAAGTGTTGACCTTCTCCTCTTGACCAGTTATTCTGGTTTTGGCTGGAGAGTGCATGGCTTCCAGTTTGGATATATAAGTGCATCTCTTGCAAGTCAAAGTTTTGGGAGGTGAGAGGAGAGGGTTGTCAGTGTACATGAAGCAGTTGCTACATTGCCTCAGGTTGTCCAAGTTTACTAGGTTAATAGGAGAAAGCAGAAGGAACTGACCTTTAGACATGTCTGGAGGGGTGGGCATTAATAACAAGTACTGGAGCTGTTACCTTGTAGAATGTTTAGTGCTGCTAGCCCTTTTGTGTGCTACAGTAATTGCTACAAGAAGTCTGGTAAAGTGCTAGACTAATAAGCTAGTAAAATTGCAGGAGAATAGAGAACTATCAGATTTAAGGGAAAAATTGATGAGCAGACTTTTTTGCACCGCTCAGAAGCTTACAAACAGTCCAGGATACAGCAAATTTGTATCGGAACTAGATTAGTTACAGGAAAGGCAGGAAACAGATTTTTTTTACAGAATCCTTTTAAATCTGAACTCCTAAATACATTATTTCATTGTGTTCCCATAAATATGGGTATTGCCGAATCAATTCATGTGTGGGTGCATAGTTTACATCTAAAGCCTTTGTTTTATCTTCATTAATTTTACATCCCAAAATAGCTTGAAACTGGCTCAAAATGTTCTGTAACACTGAGATGTCCTTTTCAGGTTTTATCAGGCACAAAATAAAATCATTTGTAAATAAAGTTAACTTTTTCTTGATTGCTAGACCAATTAGATCCTTGAATTTCTGAGTCCCTAATTGTCTTTGGCAGTGGCTCTAAATATAAAGCAAATAAAGGGGAAAGAGGACACCCCTGCCTGGTTCCTCTGTTCAAACACAATGTATCAGAGGGGAACCCTTCCAATTTAATTTTTGCCTCTGATCCCTCATATATCATCCTGATTAACCTTATTATTGTATCAGGGAATGCAAATGCTTCCATTGCCCAACTCATAACATCCCAGCTTCCACTGTCAAATGCTTTCTCTGCATCAGGACCCACCAGCAACAGCAGTATTTTCTTACATTCTGCTTCACTCTGGATCAACACTGTTCTATTAATGTCAAATGTTTGCCTTCCCTTCACAAAACCATGTTGATCCATAGCTATCAATTTTGGCAACACGTTTGCCATTCTTTTACCTATTATGCCCATAAGCACCTCTTATAATCATGGTGAAGCTGGATCTGATGTATCCTTACCCTCTTTAGATATTACAGCTACCACTGCTTTCTTCCAGAATGTTTTTCCTTCCTCTCCTTTTAAAATACTGTTAAAACCTTCAAGATCTTTATCACTTTCTTTGCTCCTAGCTTCCAGACTTGTAGCATCTTTTCCATATCACCCTAGAATACCATCTATTCTTGGACACTTTCCTGCATATTGATTATATGTCACCATTTTTATTTTATCTCCTCCCATCTTAACTGTTAATTGTTGAGCCTCATCTACCTCTAACCTTGGCATACTCAAGTCTTCCAGAAATATTTGTATTTGTGCTGTTTCTTGATTTCCACATTTCTCTGCTTTATAAAAATGTTCATAAAATGTCCGAAATATCTCTAATACCTGTACATGATCTCTGGTTATTTTTTTTTTCTTGTTAAATGTTTCCTAAGTTTGGCAACAACCCTTTCTACTTTCTCTTACCTATGTCATTGTGCTAAAAGTTTTTGTGCTCTAGATTTATTATCAAAAAATAGTTGCTTAACAGTATATTATTGAGGTAGCCCCTTATTTTGTCTTTAGCACTCTGCACTTGCTCCCCATCTTGTTCTGTGAGATTCCCCCATATTCTGCCACAGTTTAACCTTCATCAGTCCCTTTAAATAATTATTGTTACTTCTAAACCAAATCACTTTTTTTCCACTCTATTTTTAAACTCCACTTTTATTTTATCCTGCATACTTGCTATAACCTCTGAAGACATTTCTATCTTCCCTAATAACTCTCGAATAATTTCCACTACCTCTTTCTTAAATTCTTCTGTTTTTAACAGATATGTGGGGAAGTGTTAGTGTCTCATTTTTACTTTGTTACCTTGCATTTTTAGCTTACTTGTTTTTGGTGCATGTTCTGAAATAGTTATTAGATTTATTATTTCAATGAAATGCACATGCTCCAGCGAAATATAAGTTCTATCTGGTCCAGCCCAGTTTTTGTTCTTTGGGGAGTAATATGCAAATGCTGTTTCTACTTCTGAATTCACATCTTCTATACCAAATATTTTCATAGATGCCTTAATAAATCTACCCTCTTTTGTTATATTTCCCTTTGAAGTCCCCCCAGATATATCTTCACTATTGCAAATCAAGTTATGTTAACTGCTGAAAGCTAATTATTTCTCCCCAAAATTTCTTAAGCTCCACAGTAGCATTTTTTATGGAATATAAATACATGCCAGTGTAATCTTCCACCCTTGCCAATAGCCTCTTGCTACCAGAAATCTGCCTTTTTTCCTCTTCTATCACTATTGCAATCCCTCTAGCAAACAGTATTATTACTCCCCTTTTCCTTTGTCCCCGATATTCTGCTGAGTATCCATCCTGCAATTATTTCTTTGTCAAATTCACATGCTCATTTCTTTCCAAATGTGTCTATTGCAGCATCTGCATTTCTTAATATAATTCAATGCTCTTTCCTTTTTGTCTATATCTGTAAGGCCATTTACATTTCAAGATACTATGGATAGAGTAGCCATTATGATGAAAAGCTGTTGTTCCCATTTATAAATGACATTTTTTTAATATGTATTTCCAATGATTGTCTTACATGCACACACTAATGTTTGGCAGGTTGATCTTTTATACAGTCAATTCTGCTTATCTTCATGTGATTTCAGATTTCTCAAGAATTTTTGCTTTAATGAAAACCCTCGGACAAAAAAAAAATACATTTCAAGAACACACCCATCTCCTATTAATGTATACCAAACATACAAAACTGTGTACATTTTTCAACAAATTAAGTTTTAACCCTAAAGAAAGGAACAACTTCCCCAAATTGATAGCTGCACCCATAGGCATACCTAATCTAAACTTAAGGTTATCCATGCTAATGTGCATGTTACAGCCCATATTCCTACTTACACTGATTGTTGCCTGTTTTTTTCTTATCTCTATTTTGTTTCCAGATGTGAAAGCAGTTTGCATTTATTCAGAAAACATTAAATTGTAGCCCTAAAAAAGTGCACTACTACCTTTAAAGAAAAGTAAATTATCCACTGTTCTATTAAATACATTAAATTATTAAAGCTGCTGGGGAGACTGCTTTCTCTTATTCATGTCCCATAATTTCAAACTTTATTTTTCACTGAACTGCTTGTCATTGTACCTTTACATTTTTCATTTATTTCAACAAAGAAGGCTCAGAGCTCTCAGAATTAATGGCTTGCACCTGCAGACATCTTGTCTCTATGTAAAAGTAGTCAGCAATATGAAAACAATAGCTAACAACTTGCAGATGCATGAAGAATTTTTATTTAAATTTCACTTAGAACAGAATGCACAAAATTCCCTTGCTTAACTGCCTTCAACTGAAGACCATTCTTGTCTCAAAAGATTTGCCATTGAGGGAAAAAGCTAATATATTTGCAGATGCAAGAAGAGACCATTTTCATGACTTTTGTCAGGATTTTGTATTGTTCAAGCCTGTTTGCTTACAAAAAAACTTGTTTATAACTTAAACCAAGGGCATAAGTCAAGACATCCATCCTTGCAACTGCTCAGTCTCAGCCTCCATACAGGTTTTGTACCAAATGAATGCAGAACAGCTACAATCATTTCTGTGCATAAGGGAGGACCTTCCACAGACCCAGGCAATTACAGACCCATAAGTCTGACCAGCCTCATATACAATGCCATGGAAAGACTTATCATGGAACTAATCAATCAGACTTATCATGGAACTAATCAATCAGTACATAGTGAGCCTCATAATACTAGACCCATTTCAGTTTAGATTCATCAAGGGCAAGTCATGCTTAGTGAACCTGGTGGATTTTTGCTTTTGAAAAGGTCACAAAAGCAATGAAGGAAGGTAAAATGGCATACACCTCATACCACAACCTGGCCAAAGCTTTTGACACTATTTCCCACTCAGACATAGTAGAAGAGCTAAATAAACTGGTAATAAACCCCATATTCACCCACTAGATCACCAACTGACTCAAATATATAATGCAGGAAATCAAAATGGGGACGTTATCTCCACAAAGAGGCCAGTCAGCAGTGATGTCTCCCAGGATTCTGTGTTGGAATCTCTTATATCTGGCATCTACTTTTCTGAAGTAAAAGCCAATACCAAATAGCTCTGGCTGACTGAGTTTGCAGATAACTGCAAATTGGGAGCAGTCACAGAATCCCCATATGATGTAGCCATCCTGCATTAAGTCTTGTACCAAATAAATGACTGGTGCCAAAGACATGGACTGAAACTAAATACCAAAACAATACATTACTGTATCCTTTGAGAAGTCATCTATCCCAGTACACCCTCAAGAGCTGACCCAGTGGTGTGGGGATTTGGCAACTTATGTGGACAGTAACCTAACGTTTGATCTGCATGCGTCCTTCTATATTGCACAGCCTATAAACCAAAGGATTGAATCTAGATCTAGGAATGTCATTGTTCTCTTTTACTAAGCCCTAATTAGGCCAGTCATTGACTATAATGCCCCCTTTGGTATGTATCTGTCCAGACACATGCAACAGCTAGAGTGCCCACAGAGTTTCCTTACAAAAAACAATATAAGACCTAAACAATGTGTCCTACATGGCCAAGAGGTGACATGTGTCTGACATAGAAGGCATCCTCTGACCCAAAACTAATGGATTTAATGCACATCAGGCAGTCAAATGACATTAGAAATGCTCTGTCTAGGAATCTAAACCTTTTCTGCAACACCAACTGAATGGTTTGGAGGGACAGGTAGATCTCATACAGGATGCCACTCTCTGGAATAGACACTTTCTCCACATAAAACAAAGTTCATCCCTATCCATATTCAAGTGCATCTTGGATCTGTGGATGGAAAACATAACATTTACCCCAGGACTGCCCCCTTTACTACTTGGGGACAGAGGCAGCACCTATGTGCTTTATCACATGCAGGCTTCCCTCAAATTATGGTATGATTTAATTTATTCTCTTTAGGGGTAAAATATAATTATCGACCATGGGGTGGGTAAAACCAACCTCTAACCAAATGGAATAGATTAATTAAATATAGAAAGAGAAATTGGCTAGGCTTAAAATGGCCTGCAATGGCAGCTAGCCTAGTACCTACCAGGAACCTGCGAACCTGTAAGAGAAATTATCATCTTAGTTCTACATATAATATAATAAGTACACTTTTACACCCCACTACAACCACAGCAGCTTAAATTATATTAATTTAAACTTGCTTCTGTTCAGCCTTTCTTCTCTTGTTATATTGTAAAACTTGTTTTTCTTACAAGTTAAAAAGGCACTTGTGTCACATACAACAGTCACTGAAAAGACCACTCTACCCATATAAAATACCTCTGTGGACATACTATTCATGCTTATTGTACAATACAACATACAGTTTATATCATGAAATGTTTTATACAGCTACTAATAAGAACAAAAATAATTTTACTTAGTTACTTTTTTCTTTTTATTGTGCTTCTAGACATTAAACACATAATGGGTGGTATGTGCTTTATAGTCTACTCACAAGTTTAACAAAGTTAACAGAAGTTCAGTCTTTTCTCAGCCACTTTTTTTGCAAAGCCTTATTACAAAAATGTGATTGATACTTTATAATCTGACATTTATTCAATAATTTCAGTGTTGCTGGTTTTCTTCTTAATCATCTCATTTCCCAGCTCTACACACTGGTTTAAGTCCAAGGTACTCATGATTCTTCTAGTAAATGCCTGTGCTTTTTCTGTCTCTCAAGCATTTTTCTTAAGAAAAAAACTTAGCGAGCCTGAAAGAAAATCAAATAGAAATTTGAAGAGAAAACACTGACTGTGAAGAGTCCTGCACTTGTTCAGCAAAAAGCATTGCAAGCCCCAGCATTAGATCAAAAGATGGCTTCCAGTAATTTAAAGGAAAAAAATAAATTAAATGTGTTCAGAGATGATTAAAATAAATGAACCACTGAAGGAGTATATTGACTCAAATAACCTGGGAAAAATGGAAGAAGCTTTAAATGCCTTTTTAGATAAACTGATAAAAAAAGTCTTCCGGCATTTCCCGGTTAGGGGTCGCCACAGTGAAACTCTGGTCTACTAATGATTGGCAGTGGATTTTTATGGTGCTGAGTTGCCAGCCCAATGCCCAACCTTCAAAGAAGGCACACCCATTCACGCATGCACCTACCTGCATGTCTTTAAACATCACTTGACCATGGAGAGGACATGCAGACTCCACACAGAAGGTGCTCCAGCTGAGAATCGAATGGGAGAACCTCTTGCTGTCAGGAGACAACGCTAACCGCTGCACCACCGCGACCATTCTTTTTAGATAAACTGATAAAACTGCAAAAAAACAGAGGATGAAATTAAGAAAAATCTGGCTGAGTATGAGACTACGCAAGAAGAGCTTTTTCAAAAATGGTAGAGTTAGGGGACAGAGCAATCAGAGAAAACCTGAGATTTTCTGCTGCACCAGAGAAAATGGAAGGAACGTATTAATTTTATATAAGCACAAATAAGCAACTGGACTGGCATTAAAGTGGAAGGATTTGTTAATTGAAAGGGCACATTCTGTGTGTGCTCCAAACCTGGCTGTGAGAAAGCATCCAAGACCTGAATTAGTAAAGATGTGATCATACCGGCAGAAAGAATTGATTCTGACAAAACTGTGGCAGAAGAGCAAAAGTATTAAAAATTAGAGACAGTAGACTATTTGTAGAAAATGATTATTCACTGTACCCCAGGCAGAAGAGAAGCAAATTTATCCTGGCAATCAGGGAGTGTAGAGATGCAGGTGTGAGATTCAAGCTGCTGTATGCAGTTGTCTGTAGAATATTTTTTTCATGGAGGATCAACATCATTTTTGATACAGAACAGGCTAAAAAGAAAATCTAAAAGTTTGTCCAACAAAAATTCAGCAAACAGAAGGGGAGTCTGCTTCTTATTCTTCTGATAATTAAATCCAGAGAGAGACTTTGTCAGTGAAACATTTTCTGGTGTTCCAAAAGAAATGTCTTCAGAGACATAAAAAAACACATGTGTTGACTAGAAGAATCAGCAGTACCATGGACTTGAACCAGATTCTGGGTCTGGGAGAAGGAGATGAACCAGAAGAAGACCAGCAACAATAAAATTAGTGAGACTATAAAGCATCAATCACATTTGTGAATTGTGGGTTTACAAGAAAAAGTGGCTCTGAAAGACTGCATTTTTGCTGACTTTGTCAAACATCTGGGGGACTGAATGGCATATATCCAATTTCATGTCATTAATGTATGGAAGGACACTAAATGGAAAAAGATGGGGAAAAGAGGAACCATAAATAAAACACTTTTGTTCTTAACAGTATTTTTATAAACATTTAATGATACAGGTTGTTTGTTATATAGTAAAGCATTTTCAGTAATTGTATGTGATAAAGATACAAAAACAAACAAATATTTTTTTCTTTTTTAGTTTTATGAAATGTATGCATTACAATGTCAAAAGAGAAGAAAGGCTGAACAAAAGTAGCTTCAAGTTTATATACTTTATTATTGGGCTGTTGGGATAAGGGATGTGGTGTAAAAGTGCACTGGTTATAATATATGTAGAGTTAAGAAGCTTTCTCTTACTTTTGCATAGATGAATGTCTGTATTAATGCCATTGGCTTAATTTAATAACAGGTTTCTTGTGCAAGCACATGTGCTATACAAATGAGAGAACATAAGGAATGTAATGAAAAAAATTTCTTTAGCAAATAATTGGTTATTGTGAGTTGAGAAGTCTGCAACTGGGACCAGCTGTACATTCTGTTATGTTTCCATGGAGACAAGATGATTATAGGTCCAGGCAATAAATCTCGAGAGCTCAGAGCATTGTTTGCTGAAAGAAACGTAACATTAAAAGATACAAGGGCAAGCAGCTTAGTAAAAAATAAAGTTTGAAATTATTGGAAATGAAGAAGAGATAGCAGTTTTCCTGGTACCTAAATACCAGTGTATATTTTACTTTTCTTTAAAGATAGCAAGTGAACTTTTTCTTAAGGCTACAAGTTAATATTGTCTGAAAGCATACAAGCTGCTTTTCACATCTGGGAGGAGAATGGAGATTAGACAAGAACAGACAGCAGTTAGTGTAAGTAGGAGCATAGGCTGCAGCATGCACTTTAGCATGGGTAATCTTAATTTTAGGTTTGGTAATGCCTGTAGGTGCAGCTCTCAATTTAGGATAATTGTTCCTATCAAGATGGTTGAACTTCATTATATGTAGCTATACATAGTTTTGTTTGTTTTAAGTTAATAGGTTATGTGGGTATTTTGTGGGAGGGTTTTTCTTTTCCTGTTTCAGGGTTTTTATTAAGGCAATAACTCTTGTAAAATGTGACATAGGTTCAAATGACGATGCCAAGAAAACTGAATAAAGGATCAACCTGCCAAACCTTAGTGGGTGCATATAACAAAAAAAAGCTAGAAATAGACATTCTTAAAAAGCTGACATATGTAATAGGTGGGTATAATAACTTATTATCATAATGGCTACATTAACCATATTATTCTGGACTGTGAATGTTCTTACAGGCATAGACAAAAAGATAAGTATTGAATTATATTATGAAATGCAAAGTGCAAATAACAAAGCTACACTAGACCAATGCAATTTATGATTAACTGATTTGAAGGGATATTTTACAGGTGCACAGCTAAGGCTCATATTGATAACACAAGCAGGTTATATTAAAAGTGGAAATAGATGATGGTGAAGCATAGGAGTTCAAGATGTAAGGAGCGGGGGGATTTTGGATGCAGACTCTTAAGGAGAATAATAACTACCATATAGAATATTGTATTCATAAAGTTGTAGAAATTGTCCTAAGAACTAAGCCAAGATATGAATGGAGAATGGAGATTTTAACAATATGGATGACTGTAAGTAGGGTACAGAAAACAGGCAAGAAAGGGCTGGAATTTACTGGAGACATATTAAGGCCTTGTTAAGTTTCATTCTGTTGGCTGCCAAAAAATCAATTATTTGAAAATGGAAATCAAAGTCTAAACCAACTGTATTTTAACTATTAAATATTATAAAATATAAAAGAACTGGAAGAAGGATCTTTAGAAAAGGGAAGGAGCAAATTACATACAACTGAATGGATTTTTTGGGAACAATACCTGCAGAATATTGTGAAGTAAAAGGAGTGGGGTTTAACAGAAGGTGCAAACTGAGTTATTTATGTAATGTTGGACTGAAAGACAGCTGTTATAAAGAAAGAAAACATGTAATGTATAATGTGTCTACATAGAAAAATGTTAATATGGTTTGTTTTCTTTTCTATTAATGTATGTATGCCTATGTCTTAAGTGATATTTTAATAAAGGTATTAAAAAGTTACTGCATTCATCCATTCACTCCTATTGGAATGCTCATGCAATGGATTTGTGAGGGTGGGGTTGTCAGTGTGTGTGTGTGTGTGCGCGCGTGTGTGTGTGTGTGTGTGTGTGTGTGTGTGTGTGTGTGTGTGTATCTGCAATGGAATTAATGAGAATGAATGATTCTGTGTCTGCTTGGGTTATGGGAGTTAGGTGGGAGATACCTGGTCTGTGCGCATGTACGTATATATATATATATATATATATATATATATATATATATATATATATATATATATATATATATATATGTGTGTGTGTATGTGTGTTTGTATGTGTGTTTATGTGTGTGTCTCACCATTGGAACATGTATGAAGGTGTGTGGATGACTGTTCCTCTGATTGAGAGTGTGGGGTGAGCTTGTACATGTATGTCTGTGCATGAGTGCCTGAATGTGTGTGTGTGTGTGTGTGTGTGTGTGTGTGTGTGTGTGTGTGTGTGTGTGTGTGTGGTCTGTGGATGTGGATGCTTTTGCTAAATCGGTGCATGGGCAGTAGGGTGGTCAGTCTTTCAGTGCAGTGCTTGATTCAGAGATATCGTAATGAATCACTAATGATGTGTCATTTTACTTTGAATACATCTTTTAGGAATATCATTTTTTTAGATATTAGCATAGAAATGGATGAATGAGGCTCTTTATTTACCAACATGTGCAGAAAATCATGTCATGTTAACCATCTACTGTCTAGGGACAGTATGCATCCTCCATATATTTTTAATAATGTTATGAGGAATCAGATATTTAGAACCTCAAGGCTGAATGAGAGAGAGAATGATTTTACCGATCAATTTAATGCTACTGTTAGACAGCTGGAAGATAGAGAGTATGAAACAAGTAGTATTATGAAGAATGTTAATGATGTTAGAGCCTTAAGGTTAACTAAGGCTAAACCGTATTATTCTAAAACTGAGATTTGTCGTGAACAGGTCAATCTGATTCCTATGAATAAGAAATTAAGAGTTCCTATGTATTATTCTAATAATGTGTCATCTTATATGGGGGTCATTAAGAAGTACTGGAATATCCTCGCCACTGATAAAGATATTAGTGAATTAATTGAATTAATTGATGGAAGTCCGAGGTTTTTATTCAGAAACATGAAGTCTCTTAAAAAACATTTGTGCTATCCAAAGGAAAGACCACATAAGTTTGAAGCTAAAATTACTTCACCATATGGTAGGTGTTCAGTGTGTCCTTTTATAGATAGCACTACAGAGTTTAAGCATCCAGACCAGAATAAAACATACTTCTGTGAAGTATCTGCCACATGCGGTACTGAACATATAGTTTATTTAGCTTGTTGTATTAAATGCTTCAAATTTTATGTAGGCAAAACCGATAGGTCATTGAGAGAGTTAAAGAACATTTATATCAAGTTAATAAAAGAAGTGCAATTAGTGCCTTATTGAAACATGTCTTAGCCACAGACCCTACACATATTTAATTATTTTTTGGCGCCAAATTGGTTATTTAAACTGTATGAGACCTGTGTTATTTGGTTCTGAAGAAGTCTGTATTCTAACAGATGAAAGCGCTTAACCAAATGTGTTGGAGTTTTACTCAAATAGAATAAAAGAATAAAAGAAATTGCCTGTTCAAGCTGCATCGCAGTTTATTCATTCTGCACAGGAGTTGGAGATATTTTTCTTGTGGGTCACTCAGTCGACCTTTCTAAGAAAATCATAGGGTTGGTAGACTTGAGATGAATGATTTAGACAGGCTTAAAAAGCTCATTATACTCTGTTTCTTATAGTTTATGTAGATATGACCTGTGCCTGGTCTACAAGGCAATGTTTCATCCATTTATGCTTGAAGACTATACTTAATACACACTGCTAAGAAGAAGAAAGTGCCAGATTGGTAAGCCTAATCATAATAGTAAATGAGAATGCAAAATTAATGACAGATAAGTTTTTATACAACACCTTACAGCATTATAAAATTATCATCAACATCATCAGCCTGTTCTCTTGCTTTATCTAGTAGGTCATGCAGCTGCTGTATGAATGAGGATAAGAGTGCATTCATACAGCAGTTGTAGGACTTACTAGATAAAGCAGGACAGCATGAATTGGTGTTGATAATGGGTGAACTGAATGCACATATCAAGACAGAACAAGATATGAGGACTGCCTGGATCCACATGGGTGGGACAACAGAAGTAAAGAAGGTACACGCGGTTCTAGACTTCTGTCTAGCAAATGGCTTGATAGTAGCCAACACATGGTTCAGAAATAGAGACAGTCACAAGATGATATGCTAGAGTGGCCAACATGCAACCCAAGTACACTTACTCCTAGTAAGGAAAGGACACTGGAGTAGAATCAATGATTGCAAAGTCATTCCCAGTGAAATAGTTGGCCCATAGCATAAACCACTGGTTGCCACAGACAGATGCAAGCAGTGGTCAGAGAAGGCTCTAGGGTCAATACCTCTAAACAGCATGTGTGAGGACTAGAGAACAGATATGTGGCCAAACTAGGCTGAAGATCTGGAAGTTGGCTGGAGAGAAAGTACAACAGTTCAAGGAGTTACTCAGGTCTCTAGCACCCCAAGAAGAGGAAGAAGTAGGTGGAATTGAAGAAAAATGGCAGTGCCTCAAAACAGCATGCGTGAGGACTACAGAACAGATATGTGGCCAAACCAGTTATGAAAATAAGGTACATAAGGAAAGCTGGTGGGGGAATGCAGAAGTCCACGCAGTCATCAAAAGAAAGGAGGAGTGCAGAAAAAAGTGGGAAATCAAAAAGACAAACCAGGCTAGGAAGGAACACTGGTTGGCTAACAAAGAAGCTAAGAAATAAGTTGCAATAGCAAAGAATAGAGCATCAGAGGCACTCTACCAGCTTCTGGAAAGTGACTCAGTAGGTGGCACAAAGAAACTATATCAGGTTGCAAGGCAAAGACAGAAAGATAAAGAAGATAGTCAGACACCCTTCATAAGGGATGACAGCAACAACCTGATCTTCAGCCCACAGGAAATCAAAGGCTGATGGAATGAGTACTTCCAGGAGCTACTGAATGAAGAAAACCCCACAGAAGATGTACTACCCCAGACACAGTCTACAATGAGAGAAGTAGAGGATCCCATCCTAGAAGAAGTAAGAATAGCACTAAAGAAAATGAAGTCAGGGAAAGCAGCAGGCATAGCGGAGATCACAGCAGGTATGATACAGATACTGGGTGAGATAGGGGCAAAATGGCCCGTGAGGCTACTCATAGCAGTGTGGAGAGAAAGACGTATCCCAGATGACTGGAGAATAAGCATACACATGCCAGTGTACAAGAACAAAGGGGGCATCCACAACTGTAGAGAGGTACCAAACTCCTGTCACATTTCATGAAAGTTCTGGAGAGGGTGATTGATAAACAGACATGCAGAGCAGTAGAAAGTAGGATGGGAGATGAGCAGTTTGATTCAGATCAGGATGCAGCACAACTGTTTGCAGTGAAACAGATAATTGAGAAGAAGCTAAAGATGAGGAAAGAGTCCAACTGAGCATTCCTAGAGTTGGAGAAAGCATATGACAAGGTCCCAAGAAAGCTGACATGGGCAGTACTGTGTTGGTTCAAAGTCCCAGAAACATTTGTAGAATTAGTGCAAGCTATGTACAAGGACCCAATGACTCAAGTATGAACAGTGTTCTGTCTCACAGAGGGGATCCCAGTGGAAGTAGGTGTACATGAGGGTTCAGCTCTGAGCTTACTGCTATTAATACTGGTGATGGACTACATTAGCAAAAAGGCTGGAGAGGACAGATCAACAAAGTTGCTGTATGCAGACAATGTGGCGTTACAGG